>NC_056735.1:494077438-494309938 GCF_019279795.1 Protopterus annectens | reverse complement strand
ATTTCGCACCTAGTAAGGTCATAGGTTATAAATACATATGATTTTCCTTGTTTTAGGATGGAATTTTGACAGGTTGTAGTCTAATCTGCAGTACAACCTGGTGAAAACCATTACATAGTCATATTTAAAATGATACTGTCTACAGAGTGAGTTAAATATTTCAAGAGATAATTTAATTTACCATCTGTATATCTTAGAGTATCTGCACATCTTCTGGATTTGTTGATTTAGGTGGTGTAACAGTTGAATAAACTCAGAGTGTAGGGCCAGTAACTCTTTCTCCAACATTATCTATTTTTTCTGTGTGTCTGACAGTTTTTGCATTATCATCTGTGTATAGTTTTCTATCGAATGTCTTTTACCTTTCCCAGTCTTTTAAAATGTCTGCATACTTTTATTGAATATGGTTTGACTCACCTGAGCATAGATATTTTGGTTAAGAAGGCAGGATTTCAATCTTTTTAACTGTATCAGAACTGTAATGATGTTTTCCAGTTCATTTAACCACATGTAGCTCTGTTTAAGTTTTTTCCAGATTATGAAAATATTGTTGCCTCTAAAAAATATTTAATTGGTTATGATTCCAGATTATTATATGGGAAATTTTGGATACAGTGTTCTTCAAAACTAGCTGCAGGTATAAAGTGAACACATTCACATTTTGTTTGTTGACCGCTGCTCTATGGTTATTTTTTATTTACATTTGATAACAGGGATACATTTGCCAAATTAATACAATAGATTTGATGTAGATATACCTAGAAGTACACCATTTCAGGAACATGTGTTTAAAGATGTGATAAAGGGAAAAAGAAAAATGTTTTTTGTACTGATTTTAAATATGAGGCAAATAACAACACGAGGAAGCTAAGAAAAGGTAAAGGACCGACCAGAAAAGGGTAAAAACAAGGGAGCTTTGTGAAAGGTGAAGAAGCATTTATGGCATATCTTGAGCAAGTCTTGAGCAAATTGTTTGAAAGGCAAAGTTGGGGCAAACGTAGGATGTTGTGTAAAAGAAGTGTCACAAAGATAAAACAGAATGATAATAATAGGAATAAGGAAGACAGGAAGCCTTTGTTATTAGCACAAAGAAAGGTGACAGTTATTTCCAGATTACAGTACTAATATGGCAAAATCAGTTGTTGTTGCTCATACAGCTATATATCCAGTTCTGTAGCTAGTGTGTTTAAATGGCCAGCTTGAAAGGATGTGTATTACAGATAACTCTAAGTTCTCTGGGTACGTACTTAGTTCCATGTTTTGGCTACTGTTGCTTGGTTTAGTCATTTTTTTTATCTAATAGCTTTGATTTGATACTGGGATTCTGATGTTAAGCTACAAGAAAGTCTGTACCACTGTAGTAAGAGTTGCAGATGTAGGCAAGGTTGTGGTGACTATATAACTTGTTGGGTTACTTTACACTGTCTGGTGCCAATATGGCACTATTCTTTGCATTACTGGATAGATTTATGAACCTTTCAGTGGTGTGCTATATACTCCAGGATAGCTATAAACTTTGCAGCCATACTGAATCTTTATTTAAACTCAAATAGTTGTGTATTGTAGACATTAATGAAAATAGGGGAAGCATTTAATAGCGTGGTTGGTAGATGGAAATGTGTTACCATGATTCAAAAATGATGTGATAGACCAGATTTTTATTTGCATAGTAGATCAAGTACCTGATTAGCTTTTAAATTGCCTTGTCTACATGGATATTGTATTTTAGACTAGCAGAATTGTCACAGAAATTTGCTTATTTTGGGAGGGCACTATAAACTCTGGTTGCACCTGTTTATAATCACGATTTCGAAAAGCATTCCTATGAATGCGCATGTCTGCTAAAAAAAAAAAAAAAACTAAAAAATCATTCATGTAAATGAACGAAAACATTAATGTTGACATGTCGTCATTCGACGTACCTGGCATTACTCAGCATACCCTGCCTACCAGACATGTACAACTAACGAATTTCAGGGGGGCAAGACACCCTGTGTCCCCCACAACCCTGCTCATTATATATATATAAACTCCAAGATTGCATTACAATGAGGAAATGTGTATCTTTCCTGATCCCCACTGTACTGTGATCATCAAGCAGAATGTTGACCTCACAACAATGAATGCACACTAGCATTCGCTGTTATGGTGCCGACCATTTTCGATTCGGCCTTCAATGAACTGGAAAATAGCCTTTTGACTATCCCAGTTCGACTGAATGCCATCCGAAATTTTGATAGCAAACCGGTTGCACCATGTGAAGTATGCATAGTACAGTGTACTGACAGATGTCTGAAGCATTTTTGCTATTTATTTGCTTTTACAGGCGACTTCACATTCAGTTTGATAAAACTGTTGTATTTCTGTGTCTCACTATGTTGTTTATTGTTGAAGTTACTCTGTTTCTCTGTATTATTTCTGCACTGTCCAGAACAGTAGTTAAACTTTTCACTTTATAAGTTTCATTTTCTTTTAGGAAGGCAATTAGTTTTATGTAGGAATTTCTTCCATGATTCCTAGTAAAGTAAATGTTATGTGTTGTACTTTGGATATTTTGCCTGTGCTGATACATAATTTTTAAAGGTGATCTAAAATACTTGCCACTGAATACTTTATGAATTTCATTGTTTTATTTTTATTCTATATGTTTGGATTGACTGGCTGATATTTTAAGAGGTCTGCTATGCACTAGTATGCCTCCTAAAGAAAGATCAAGTTCTTTTAGCGCTTTTCGTCTTAATTTGGCTGATGATAATGTTTACATTTTTTTCATATTTTCATCATACTATATATGAAAATCAAGTTTTTACAAGCATGCTTAAACTTGTGTGGTGCTTTCCTAATGTTTCAGGATTATGTTGTGTTGCTCTTCTGCAAATAAATATTTGATATTGTATGACCTCTTTGGATTCAAAATGTAGTGGACATTTTTTCTCTTAAATATCTCTTTATCCAGATATTTAAAAGAAACAACTACAATAAATAAATGAACATAATTATAAAAAAAACATTATAGAATATAGGAAAACACAAATAACTCAGAAAAAAATAAATGCTGCAGTACTATCAAAACAGAAACAACTGTTCAAAGAAGGCCGAGGTTAGGATTCAAAGAGATCCTCTCTACGCACACTAATTGGCTGACATGGGTTAGTTAATAAGCATGCTGTTTAGAATCTCTGATTCTGAACACGGGAAAGCTGTAGAGATAAAAACCTCTTTAGCAGCTCATTACCATCTTTCTGAACTAAGCACTGCACTATTAGACCTGACCATTCCAGTATTCTCCCTCCAATAGATCACAATAATTTACGCACCCTACTGTACTCTCACACTCTCTCTCTCATACACACACTTACACACACACACACACACACACACACACACACACACACACACACACACACACACACACACACACACACACACACACACATACACACAGACACACATGGAAACACAGAGCCCCCCCACACTCACACTCATGGAAACACTCACACACCTACACACATGTTCCAACACATACACACACACCCACACATTTTATATATATATATGATACATATATCTCTCTCTCTCTCTCTCTCTCTCTTTATATATATATATATATATATATATATATATATATATATATATATATATACACATATACATACATATACACAGACTCATCATTTCCTACCTAACTCAAGAGTGCAACCACCAGACAGAGACACACACATTCAGCTGCATTCATGCCTCTTTAAGAGACACACACACACACACACACACACACACACACACACACACACACACACACACACACACACACACACACGTTCATAGGTAGGTACTAGGCTATCGGCCCAAGGGCCTACGTAAGCCTAGCCAACAAGGTTCCTTGGCTTACGCCACCAAAGAAAGTTATTTTCCTGTGCCCCTGTCAAGCAGAGACACAGAAGTGATCCCCGGGGTGTATTTCCTATTTCCCATCCAATCATCAAGATTTTTTTTGAAGAGTGCTAATGAAAAACTTTGCTTAACATAGATGGGTAGCCTTTTCCAGAGTATGGGAAGTCTCTGGGACAGGAATCTATCCCTCCACCATGTCCTGTCTATTGTGGTGACAAGGTTTAGGTCCCTAGAGCGTGTAGCTCGGAGGGATTGGGATTTCTTTAGGTGTAGCATGTCCAACAGCTCTGGGTTTGACATAGCTTTATATGTTAGGCAGAGATCACCTCGGAGTAGGCGATATGCTACGGAGTAAAGCTGGAGTTTTTTGCAGCAGTCAGTGTAGGACATTTGTTTGAGGCCAGTAATCCTCTTTGTGAGGTATTTCTGTGGCCCTTCCAGCTGCTGCAGATGTCTTGTGAGGTACATTCCAAAAGGGGCGTTGTACTCTATAATGGGTCTAATGAGTGTCGAGTAGAGGGAAACAATGACCTCTTTTTTCCTGGATGAGAACCCTTTTATGATGAAGTGTGCCACGTAGAAGGACTTCCTGACTACTGTGGCAATGTGACTATTAAAGGAGAGACTACTGTCCACCTGGGTCCCAAGGACTCTTATCACACATTTGGTGTTAAGTAGATTGCTGCCTATGTGGTAGTTTATAGGTACAGAGTTTTTACCAAAGGGGATGACAGTGCACTTTTTGGTATTGAGCTTGTGGCCATGGCTCTGACACTAGGCATCTGTCTCAGCGAGGCCCTTCTGTAGGATGTCCACATCATTTGGGGACTTGACTATGGCTCCTAGTTTGCAGTCATCTGTGAACCTCGTTAGCCAGAGGCCTTCTGTGTTAGCCTATACTTCAGAGAAGCAGATACCAAACAGGAGAGGTCCCAGGACGAACCCCTGTGGTACTCCACTTGTCACTGCTTTGAGGTCTGATTTGGAGTCTGCAACTTTTACAGTGTGGGCTCTGTCAGTGAGCCAATTGGCAATCCATCTAATGACATAGGGATTTATACCTAGTTTAGTGAGTTTAGCTATAACTCCAGAATGGGGGATGGTGTTGAAAGCCTTGGCGAGGTCAAGATAGGCTGTGTGAACCACCTTACCCTCATCTACGGCTTTGGTGACTACCTCAGAGAAGTCAATCAGATTCAGGAGGCATGATCTGCTTTTCACAAACCCGAACTGGGTGGGATCCAGAGTTTGGAGGTTACCAATGTCTTTGTTTCTGAGTTCCGTGATGATACGTTCCATGGCCTTGCAGACAAGGCTCTTCAGGCTAATAGGTCGATAGTTCCCGGGATCAGTGGTGGCTCCCCCTTTGTGGAGTGGGATAACTGCTGTGTGCCATTCAGTGGGCAGAAAGCCTGATGCGAGGCTATTATTGAACATGGTGCTTAAGTGGGGTGCCAGTTCGTTCTGAAGTTCGTGTAAAATGCAGCCTGGGATGTTGTCTGGTCCCATGGATGCTGTGTTTTTGGCTTTAGAGAGTGCACCTTTTACCTGCGTAGTTATGATTACAGGGGCTCTGCATTCTTCCTGTATAGATATGGGCCCTTTAGGGGGTGAGGGGGGGTAAAGTTAACACTGACCCTATCTGCCAGGATGTTGGCAATATCAGTTGTTTCTGTAATTTTCCTGCCTTTGTGCTGTAACTCAGAGCTGATCTAGGTGTTGCAATCGAGATTCTTGACATAGCTATAGAATGCTTTGTGGTTGTCCTTAGAATTAGTGGTGATTTTGTTTTTGTAGCTAGCTTTGGAGAATCTTATAAGGGATCTCAGCTTCTTACTGAGGCTGACCAGGGAGCTTCTCCACTCATGGGATTTTACTCTCTTTTGCAACAGTTTCTTCCTTCTGTTGTACAGTTTTTTATGGCAGGGGACCACCAGATTGGTTTCCTTTTTTTGGAGGATAGCGTTTTGGTTCTGTTTGGGATAGCACAATCCATGCACTTTTGTAAGTGCTTATAGAGTGCATTTGTGTAGTATTCAGCAGGTGTAACTGTATTGTCCATCTGCATGGGTGTCATGAAGTTCACCACTTCTGTCTTAAGAAGCATTAAGTTGGCTTTGGAGAATTTTTTTACCATGGTTTCCTTAATGGGGGGTGGGGGCTTGATGTGGATATCAAGGGTGACTAGCTTATGGTCGGATCGGACCAACAAGGAGTTGACTTTAGGTGTGGAACACTGGTCACTCATGTTGGTAATGACTAGGTCTAGGATATTGTTGCCCCTGGTGGGGGTGTGGATAAGTTGATCCAGGGCATTGGAGTCTATAAATTCCAAAAAGCATTGAGCTAAGGAGTTGATACACGAGTAGTTTTCCCAGTTAATGGTGGGGTAGTTGAAGTCGCCCATTATTAGGGTGTTTGGTTGAACCCTAATATTTTCCAGTACATCAAGAAGAGTGGTGTGGGAATCCTGGGGCATGGTGGGGGATCTGTAGCAAGCTACAATTTGGATTGCAGTTTTGCCCAGAGTTAGTTGCACTTGGATAACCTTGGATGCATTATGCTGAGCAACTAGCCTGGAGGTGTGGATATCCTTAATGACTATGGACATACCTCCGCCTTTGGTGTTTCGGTCCAGGTTACATGGCCGAAAGGTGTGGTATGAGTTATAGCCTGGTAGCACAGGGGTGCTCTCTAGAGCCCTGAACCAGGTCTCAGTCACTGCACAGATATCGATGTTCTCCATTTTAAGAAGTGCCTCTAGTGAGTGCATTTTGAGATTTAGACTTCTAGTAGCATTACCCTCAGTTTTTGCTTGCCTATTCCTGTTACGGTGGTGAATTTGTTATTTGAACCTTGCCTAAAAAAGGCACTATAGGGGAAGCAAGAGCCTTAGCCAGTATCCAGAATCCCAGGGGCGACAGGTGCAGGCCATCTGTGGCAAAGCATTGTGGTCTGTCATCCATGTCATCCCAAGCAGATAGATACTGGATCCCCTTAGAATGACACCAGAAGCTTAGCCAATTGTTGAAGTCAATCATTTTGTCTTTGTACTGTGGTATCATTCGGGGCAATGGCAGAATTCTACTCAAGGCTAGGGTCATACCTGCCTGAGCTACAAGATTGGAGAGCTCTTCCATGTCTCTTTTCATGTAGTCCAGGGAGGTACATCTCAGGTCATTCACACCAACATGGACAATGACAGAGTCATATTTGTACTTGTTATGGAGTGACCTGAGTGCGTGGGTTATGTGGCAGATCCTGGCACCTGACAGGCAGCTGACAGGTGCAGGGTTGGGAGGGTGGCCTAATGGTTAAGGTGTTTGCCTTACAAACACAAGGTGCAGGGTTTGAGTCTCACAAGGGATAACTGGCTAGGCTTAAAATGGCTCGCAAGGGCAGTTAGCTTAGTACTAATCTATGAAACTATGAAACTATGACAGTAACCTTCTCCTTGTTTAGCCTGGTGAGTGGGACATCAGTGTGCCTGACTATAGAGTTACCTATGACTAGTGTGTTGGGTACATTGTTTTGTCTTATTGGCTGTGGTTGAGTGGCACACTGAGTCTGTGGGCTATGTGTCATTTGTGTTGTGTTTGGGGATGGAGGTTGCTTGCGTTTCTGCTTTGGAGGTCTCTGTTGCTTAGACAGATTATTATTGAGAGCCTCCGTAAATGTTTTTGTGTTACTATGTGTGGATTTTGGTGGTGTAGATTTAGTGAGACTATGTGATAAGTGTGGTGTGGTGCAAATGTTTACCTTCTCCTCATGACTATCAAGTTCAGTCTTGGTTGGAGAGAGCTTTACCTCCAGTTTGGCTAGATAAGTGCATCTCTCACAAGTTGTGGTATTGGGTGGTAGGAGGAGAGGGTTGTCTGTGTACATGAGGCAATTTCTACATTACCTCAAGATGCCCAGATTCATCAGATAGTCAGGAGAGAACACTGGGAGCTGACCCTTGGACATGCCTGAATAAAAAAATATTTTCCTCTAGATAAGTGAGGAAAATGAGTACAAGAGCTGTTTTTCTCTAGGTAATGAGGAAGACTGAGTGCTATAGTAATTAGTATCTTATTTTGTGCTTACAAGTTCTGAACAAGTGCTGAGCCTGAATAAGCAAATTTAAGTGCTAAAACTAAGAATCTGTATCTGCACTAGACGAGTTACAGGACAGAAACAAGTGCAAATTCAGGCGTTCAAATCATAAAGTTGAGAGAGATGGAAGAGATTACCCAAATGGCCAATAACTACCATTTCTGGGCCAGAACCACTCCTTATGTGGTAGACAGGTTACCTAGTGCTTACCACTCCCACTGATAAGCTAGAAGGCTTCCCTCCAACACAGAAAGGCTTGGAGGGCTCAGAAGCTTACATACAGTCCTGGATACAGCAAATCTGTTACAGGAAAGGTAGGAAACAGGCTTACAGTTTTTTTTCTTACAGAAAAGTAGCAAAAAGAGTAGTAAAAACAATTCACATGCAGTGCAAGCTAGCACACTTGAGTATGTAGCAATATTAGACCAAACACAGTTTAAAAAATGCAATTAAATTAAAAAGGACTAAATGCAAGTGCAGAAAGAGTTTATCAGGTAGAATGTGGAAAGATATGGGAACTGGGGGAGTGTCCCAGATCAAATCTACAGTGGGGCAGGCAACTGCAAAAGCCACCAAATTTAAACTACAAACCAAAAATAGGGATAGTGGGTGGGACAAAGCAGTTTCAACAGAGATCTAAGCAACAACTAACAGTACGAACTCTAAAACCAAAAAAATATACTCAGCTCTGTATATTTGAAGATCAGTCTCTCAGAACAGGGAGACAACAATTTCAACAGAGATCTAAGCAACAGTTAACAAACTCTATCACCAAAAAATATATACTCAGCTCTGTATATTTACAGATAGTCTGGAAGGCAGTCTCTCAGAACACAGGTTCCAGCAATTAAATGCAGGCTGTTACTAACAGGTCAAATTTTATGCAAGTGATCCTTGAGTTAGATAACTCACAAGCTGTAAAAAACAGTTATACCAACTGAAGACACGGCAGAAAATAGGGTGGGGGTGGGGAAGACAGTTTCAGCAGAGATCTAAGCAACAACTAACAGTACAAACTCTAAAACCAAAAAAATATACTCAGCTCTGTATATTTGCAGATCAGTCTCTCAGAACAGGGAGACAACAGTTTCAACAGAGATCTAAGCAACACACACACACACACACACACACACACACACACACACACACACACACACACACACACACACACACACACACACACACACACACAGACACACACACACAGACACAGACACACATGCACACAACACAGACACACACACACACACACACACACACACACACACACACACACACACACACACACAGTCCCACCATTCTTACCATATGCACCATGAGTACTTCCATAGGAGTGAACGGGTGTAAACCATCAAATGATAGCATTCACATTTTTCCACCTACACTACAATTTTAGTTGGCCAAGCAATTCTTTGAATCACTTAGCTGAGCTACTTGGGAGCTGTAAACATTTCTTGGAGAGCACATTCACCCAAACTGCTACATCAACATGCAGCCTCACCTGTAGTATGGCTCCCCATGAGGAGAAAACCATAGTAGTAGAGTGGTGTCTGAATTGGAAAGGCTTAGTGTCATGTGGAAACCTTCCAAGCTAATGCTTCTGCATTGTGGATACTATTCTGAATCCAAGGACAAATTCTTACAAGTACAGCACAACAAAAGTAAAAATTATATCCACTTTTCCATAATAATAATAATAATAATAATAATAATAATAATAATAATAATAATAATCATCTGCATCATCTTCAAAGGTTAATGTTTATTGGAAATGCATAACAGGAAGTGATATGAAACAGTAATAAATAATGATGTGAAATATGAAATAATACGTTTTAAATTTTAAAATAATTAATTTGAAATATGAAAATTTTCCATAAAAATTCCAAATTGTAAGTTTTTTTCATAGATTTTTTTAATAACTTGCAAGTTCTCAAACTTTTCAATGTCATTTTAGAAAAAAAAGACGGCTAAAATTAACATTAGCTAATGATGGAGGCATTTTATTTTTCTGTTTATTTATTTGTTTCATTGAATAGTGTGTTAAAGATAGTACTGCATTTTATTTTTCTGTTTATTTGCCTTACTGAATATTGTGATCTCTCCATCTTTCTGCAATAAGTGGGAGTTATTGTTCTCACTTCATTGATAATCAGTGTTGAACTCTTAGCCTAGAGGGTTTCTCTGTGCTTATAAATGTTAGTCACATATCTGTGAATTTATTTCTGCTGAATATTTGAGTTGTTTGGTTGGCTGCTATATACCTACATCAACTGTATTACAAGCTGAGATAAGTACAAACTTGCAGTGTTAAAATATAGTACTGCATTTTATTTTTCTGTTTATTTATTTGTTTTATTGAATATTGTGTTAGATTTAGTACTGCATTTTATTTTTCTGTTAATTTATTTCCTTCACTAAATGTTGTGATCTCTCTGTCTCTCTGTCTGTCTGCCGTTAATTTCCCACCCTCCTTCCCTATTCTTGTTGTGGTATTAATCTTGGTGGCTTTGTAATTGCCCACTCCTCCTGTAAATTTGTGTTTAAACACTCGTCCTGAGTCCATCTCATTTGCTCAGTCAACTGAGTACAGTGAGATCATATTTTGATTTCAGACACTTCTACCAGTCCCATCTGTTCAGCTCTATCCCAGCTCTATCCCAGTCTAGTGACATTAGCTCATTCTACCTAATACAGAGGGAACATTTGAGTAGGCAAACCCACTTAAGTCCTTAACCTTGAATTATCTTTTGTTTCTCCTTTCTCCCTTTCCACTTTACTAAAAAAAAAAAAAAAAAAAAACTTTGCTATACTCTCCCTGTGTTCTGACTGAGTGTGCTTCTCAGCTGATAAGTACATTTTTTGGCACTTTTTAACTGTTCAAAGCTGAATTAAACAATAATTGAATTCAGTTCAGAATACAGTATGAATAAATTGCTTTCATATTGCTACACACTTAAGTGTGCTAGCTTGCACTGTACTTGATTTGTTTTTAGTGCTGTTTTAGCTGCTTTTCTGAGAAAAAAAAATCTAAGCTTGTTTCCTGCCTTTCCTGTAACTAGTCTAGTCCAGATACAGATTTGGTGTATCCAGGACTGTTTTAAGCTCCCCCCCAAGCCTTTCAGTATTGAAAGGAAGCCTTCTAGCTTATCAGTGGGAGTGGTAAGCACTAGGTAGCCTCTACCACAAGAGTGGTTTCTGGCCCAGACATTGTAGTTTATTGGCTGTTTGGGCAGTTTTACCATCTCTTTCAACTTTCTTATCTAAAAGCCCATGTTTGCATTTCTTTCCCACCTTTCCTGTAGCTAGTCTAGTCCATATACAGTTTTGCTGTATCCAGGGCTGTTTGCAAGCTTCTGCGCCTTCCAAGCCTTTCTGTGTTGAGGGAAGCCTACTAGCTTATCAGTGGGAGTGGTAAGCACTAGATAGCCTATCTACCACAAGAAGAGTGGTTTCTGGCCCAGAAATTGTAGTTTATTGGTCATGTGAGCACTTTTTTCCATCATCTTCAACTTTCTGGTTTAAAAGCCCGCATTTACACTTGTTTCCCACCTTTCCTATAACTAGTCTAGTCTAGATACAGATTTACTGTATCCAGGACTGTTTGTAAGCTTCTGAGCCCTCCAAGCCTCTCTGTGTTGGAGGGAATCCTTATAGCTTGTCAGTGGGAGTGGTAAGAACTAGGAAGCCTATCTATCACAAGAAGAGTGTTTTTTGGCCCAGAAATTGTAGTTTATTGGCCATTTGAGCAGCTTTTTCCATCTCCTTCAACTTTCTGGTCTAAAAGCCCACATTTGTGCTTTTCCCACCTTTCCTGTAACTAGTCTAGCCCAGAGACAAATTTGCTGTATCCAGGATTGTATGTAAGCTTCTGAGCCCCCCAAGCCTTTCTGTGTTGGAGGGAAGCCTTCTAGCTTATCAGTGGGAGTGGTAAGCGCTAGGTAGCCTATCTACCACAAGAGGAGTGGTTTCTGTCCCAGAATTTGTAGTTTATTGGCTGTTTGGGCAGTTTTTCCATCTCTTTTCAACTTTCTGGTTTAAAATGTTTGCGCTTGTTTCCCGCCTTTCCTGTCACTAGTTTAGTCCAGATACAGATTTGCTGTGTCCAGGACTGTTTGTAAGCTTCTGAGAGGTGCCAAAGACTGCTCTTCAATTTTTCCCTTAGATCTGATAGTTCTCTCCTCTCATAGGTTCATAGGTTCATAGGTAGGTACTAGGCTATTGGCCCTAAGGCCTATACAAGCCTAGCCAAAAAGGTACCCTGGCTTTCACCACCCAAGAAAATTATTTTCCTGTGCCCCTGTCAAGCAGAACCACAGAAGTAATCCCTGGGGTGAATTTCCTATTACCCATCCAATCATCAAGACTTTTCTTGAAGAGTGCTAATGAGGAGCTCTGTTTGACATAGATAGGTAGTCTGTTCCAGAGTATGGGAAGTCTCTGGGACAGGAATCTATTCCTCCAGCATATTCTGTTTATTGTGGTGACAAGGTTTAGGTCCCTAAAACATGTAGCTTGGAGGGATTGGGATTTCTTTAAGTGGAGCATGTCCAACAGCTCTGGGTTTGACATAGCTTTGTATGTTAGGCAGAGATCCCCTCTGAGTAGGTGATATGCGACGGAGTAAAGCTGGAGTTTTTTGAGTCGGTCTACGTAAGGCATCTCCTGCACTTTTACTAGCTTATTAGTCTACCACTTTACATTACCAGACTTCTTGCAACAATTATTGTAGCACACAAAAGTGCTACCAGCACTAAATGTTCTACAAGGAAACCGCTCCAGTACTTATTATTAATGTCCACCCCTCCAAGTATGTCTAAAGGTCAGTTCCCTGTGCTTTCTCCTATTAACCTGGTGAACTTGGGCATCCTGATGCAAAGTAGTAACTGCCTCATGTACATCGACAACACTGTCCTCTTACCTCCCAACTCTCAGACTTGCGAGAGATGCACTTATATATCCAAATTGAAAGACATGCACTCTCCAGCCAAAACCAGAATAGCTGGTCAAGAGGAGAAGGTCAACACTTGCACCACACCACATGGAACACATAGCACTCCAGAACACACACCAGCACTGACTTCACATAAAAACACAAACCACACACCCACCTTCATGGAGGATCTCAATAAAAATCTACCCAAACATCAGAGACCTCCAAGGCAGAAATGCACTCGACCACCGCAACATAACACTTATCACGAAACACATAACCCTCCTAAACAGTGTGCCACTCAACCAAAGCCCCTAAGGCAAAACAGCATGCCCAGCACACTAGTCATAGGTGACTCGATAGTGAGGCACACTAATGTCCCACTCACTAGGTTGAATAAGGAGAAATTAGCAGTCATATTTCTGTCAGGTGCCAGGATCCGCCACATAACGCATGCACTCAGATCCATCAGCAACAGGTACATATATGACTCTGTCATTGTATGTGTGATTGTGAATGGCCTGAGACGTACCTCCCTGGACTACATGAAAAGAGACATGGAGGAGCTCTCAGATTATGTAGCCCAGGCAGGTACAACCCTAGCCCTGAGAAGCATCCTACCATCATCCAGAATGATACAACAGTACAAGCAGAAAATGACTGCTTTCAACAATTGGCTAAGTTTCTGGTGTCATTCTAAGGAGATCCAGTATCTGTCTGCCTGGCATGACATGACTGACAGACCTCAATGCTTTGCCAAAGATGGCCTGCATCTGTCACCCCTGGGCTTCTGGATACTGGCCAAGGCTGTTGCCACCCCTATAGTGCCTTTTTAGGAGGTGTTTCAAAGACCAAATTACCACCATAACAGCTACAAACAAATACAATTTGAGGGTCATGCTACTCATCGCTAGAAGTCTAAATCTCAAAATGCATTCACTCGAAGCACTCCTTAAAATGGAGAACATCGACATTTGTGCTATAACAGAGACCTGGTTCAAGGCAGCAGTGAGCACCTCTGCCCTACCAGGCTATAACTCATTCCACACCTTTCGGCCCCAGAACTTGGACTGAAGCTCCAAAGGCGATGGTGTTTCCATATTCATAAAGGATGTGCACACCTCCAAACTGGTAGCCCAACATAACACATCAGAGATACTTCAGGTGCAGCTACCATTGGGTAAGATAGCGATTCAGGTCATAGCTGTTATAGGTCTCAAACCATGCCCAAAGACACTCTCTCCACATTTCTAAGCACCCTGGAGGATATTAGGATCCAACCTAACACTGTCATACTGGGTGACTTCAACTACCCCTCCATTAACTGAGAAAACTGGGTGGGAGGGTGGCCTAATGGTTAAGGTATTTGCCTTACAAACACAAGGTGAAGGGTTCGATTCTCACAAGGGATAATTGGCTAGGCTTACAATGGCTCGCAAGGGCAGTTAGCCTAGTACTAACCTATGAACCTATGAACCTATGAAAACTACTCATGTACCAATACACTTGCCCAATGTTTCCTGGAATTCATTAATTCCAATGCCCTGGACCAGCTCATTCTTACCCCCACTAGAAGTAGCAACATCCTTGACCCGGTCTTTACTAACATGGGTAACCATTGCTCTACACCAATAGTCACCTCCTCCCTGGTTAAATCCAACCACAAACTAATCGTCTTGGAAATCCATATCCTCCCCACCCCCCCACAAAGGTAACCACCATGAAAAACTTCTCCAAAGCTAAGTTTGGGCTCCTAAGAACAGAGGTGGATAACTTCACAGCACCCATGCAAATGGAGAATAGTTCAATGAACACTGAATCATACACCAGTGCACTGTACGAACACGTACTCAAATGCATGTATCTCGCCATACCCAATAGAACCAAGATGCTCTCCTCCAAAAAAAGGAAGCCAATCTGGTGGTTCCCTGCCATAAACAAACTCTACAACAGAAGGAGGAAACTGATGTGGAATAAGGTAAAGTCCCAAGACTGGAAAACTCCCTTATTAGCCTCAACAAAAAGTTGAGATCCCTCATCAAATCCTCTAAAACTAGCTATGAAAACAGAATTGCAGCAGATAGTAAAGACAACCACAAGGCCTTCTATAGTTATGTAAAGAATCTCCACGGCAATACCCAGATTTGCTCTGAGCTACTGCACAATGGTAGCTTCTCTACTGAGCCAACAGATATTGCCAATATACTGGCTGACAGGTTCAGTGGCAACTTTACCCCCCCAAAAGGACCAATTGCAATACCAGTAGATTCCCAGGCACCCAGTATTACTGCTGCACAGGTTAAAACAGCACTGTCCAAAGCCAATAATACAGCTTCTATGGGACCTGACAATATTCCTGGCTGTGTTCTACATGAACTACAGAGTGAACTGGCACCTCACCTATGTGCCATGTTCAGTCACAGCCTCACCTCAGGCTTTGCCCCTACCGAATGGCGCACTGCTATAATCATCCATCTCCATAAAGGAGGAGTGACTACAGACCATGAGAACTATCGCCCTATTGGCCTGACAAGTCTGATATGCAAAGCTATGGAACGCATCATCATGGATCTAATAAACAAGAATATAGTAAATCTCCAAACTCTGGATCCCACACAGTTTGGTTTTCTGAAGGGTAGATCATGCCTGCTCAACTTGGTCGACTTCTTTGAGTCAGTCACCAGAGCTGTGGATGAAGCAAGGTGGTTCATACAGCCTACCTTGATCTGGCCGAGGCCTTTGATACCATTCCCCACTCAGGAATTATAGAAAAAAATCACTAAGCTAGGCATCAATCCTATATCACTAGGTGGGTTACAAACTGGCTCTCAGATAGAACCCACAGTATGAAAGTAGCTGAAACCAAGTCAGATTGCTGACCAGTCATGAGTGGAGTCCCACTGGGTCCTCTCCTGTTTGGTATCTACTTCTCAGAAGTCCAGGCCAACACTGAGGGACTCTGGCTGACAAAGTTCACAGACAATTGTATGTTGGGAACCATTATTAACTCCCCAAGTGATGTTGACATCCTACAGAAAGGCCTCACTGAGACCAACGACTGGTGTCAGAACCATGGCCTTAAGCTCAATGCCAAAAAATGTGTCGTTATCCCCTTTGGAAAAAAAACAGTTCCCATGAATTATCACATCGATGGCAGTCCACTGAACACAGAAGGCGTTATAAGAGATCTGGGAACACAGATTGACAGTAACCTTGCTTTTGTATGTGTGATTGTGAATGGCCTGAGACGTACCTCCCTGGACTACATGAAAAGAGACACGGAGGAGCTCTCAGATTATGTAGCCCAGGCAGGTACAACCCTAGCCCTGAGAAGCATCCTACCATCATCCAGAATGATACCACAGTACAAGCAGAAAATGACTGATTTCAACAATTGGCTAAGTTTCTGGTGTCATTCTAAGGAGATCCAGTATCTGTCTGCCTGGCATGACATGACTGACAGACCTCAATGCTTTGCCAAAGATGGCCTGCATCTGTCACCCCTGGGCTTCTGGATACTGGCCAAGGCTGTTGCCACCCCTATAGTGCCTTTTTTAGGAGGTGTTTCAAAGACCAAATTACCACCATAACAGCTACAAACAAATACAATTTGAGGGTCATGCTACTCATCGCTAGAAGTCTAAATCTCAAAATGCATTCACTCGAAGCACTCCTTAAAATGGAGAACATCGACATTTGTGCTATAACAGAGACCTGGTTCAAGGCAGCAGTGAGCACCTCTGCCCTACCAGGCTATAACTCATTCCACACCTTTCGGCCCCAGAACTTGGACTGAAGCTCCAAAGGTGATGTTGTTTCCATATTCATAAAGGATGTGCACACTTCCAATCTGGTAGCCCAACATAACACATCAGAGATACTTCAGGTGCAGCTACCATTGGGTAAGATAGCGATTCAGGTCATAGCTGTTATAGGTCCCAAACCATGCCCAAAGACACTCTCTCCACATTCCTAAGCACCCTGGAGGATATTAGGATCCAACCTAACACTGTTATACTGGGTGACTTCAACTACCCCTCCATTAACTGAGAAAACTACTCATGTACCAATACACTTGCCCAATGTTTCCTGGAATTCATTAATTCCAATGCCCTGGACCAGCTCATTCTTACCCCCACTAGAAGTAGCAACATCCTTGACCCAGTCATTACTAACATGGGTAACCATTGCTCTACACCAATAGTCAACTCCTCCCTGGTTAAATCCAACCACAAACTAATCGTCTTGGAAATCCATATCCTCCCCCCCCACAAAGGTAACCACCATGAAAAACTTCTCCAAAGCTAAGTTTGGGCTCCTAAGAACAGAGGTGGATAACTTCACAGCAGCCATGCAAATGGAGAATAGTTCAATGAACACTGAATCATACACCAGTGCACTGTATGAACACGTACTCAAATGCATGTATCTCGCCATACCCAATAGAACCAAGATGCTCTCCTCCAAAAAAAGGAAGCCAATCTGGTGGTTCCCTGCCATAAACAAACTCTACAACAGAAGGAGGAAACTGATGTGGAATAAGGTAAAGTCCCAAGACTGGAAAACTCCCTTATTAGCCTCAACAAAAAGTTGAGATCCCTCATCAAATCCTCTAAAACTAGCTATGAAAACAGAATTGCAGCAGATAGTAAAGACAACCACAAGGCCTTCTATAGTTATGTAAAGAATCTCCACGGCAATATCCAGATTTGCTCTGAGCTACTGCACAATGGTAGCTTCTCTACTGAGCCAAGAGATATTGCCAATATACTGGCTGACAGGTTCAGTGGCAACTTTACCCCCCCAAAAGGACCAATTGCAATACCAGTAGATTCCCAGGCACCCAGTATTACTGCTGCACAGGTTAAAACAGCACTGTCCAAGGCCAAGAATACAGCTTCTATGGGACCTGACAATATTCCTGGCTGTGTTCTACATGAACTACAGAGTGAACTGGCACCTCACCTATGTGCCATGTTCAGTCACAGCCTCACCTCAGGCTTTGCCCCTACCGAATGGCGCACTGCTATAATCATCCATCTCCATAAAGGAGGAGTGACTACAGACCATGAGAACTATTGCCCTATTGGCCTGACAAGTCTGATATGCAAAGCTATGGAACGCATCATCATGGATCTAATAAACAAGAATATAGTAAATCTCCAAACTCTGGCTCCCACACAGTTTGGTTTTCTGAAGGGTAGATCATGCCTGCTCAACTTGGTCGACTTCTTTGAGTCAGTCACCAGAGCTGTGGATGAAGGCAAGGTGGTTCATACAGCCTACCTTGATCTGGCCGAGGCCTTTGATACCATTCCCCACTCAGGAATTATAGAAAAAAATCACTAAGCTAGGCATCAATCCTATATCACTAGGTGGGTTACAAACTGGCTCTCAGATAGAACCCACAGTATGAAAGTAGCTGAAACCAAGTCAGATTGCTGACCAGTCATGAGTGGAGTCCCACTGGGTCCCCTCCTGTTTGGTATCTACTTCTCAGAAGTCCAGGCCAACACGGAGGGACTCTGGCTGACAAAATTCACAGACAATTGTATGTTGGGAACCATTATTAACTCCCCAAGTGATGTTGACATCCTACAGAAAGGCCTCACTGAGACCAACGACTGGTGTCAGAACCATGGCCTTAAGCTCAATGCCAAAAAATGTGTCGTTATCCCCTTTGGAAAAAAAACAGTTCCCATGAATTATCACATCGATGGCAGTCCACTGAACACAGAAGGCGTTATAAGAGATCTGGGAACACAGATTGACAGTAACCTTGCTTTTGACCACCACACTGCCACTGTGGTCAGAAAATCCTTCTATGTGGCACATCTCATTACTAAGGGTTTTGCATCAAGGAAGAAAGAGGTCATTGTCTCCCTCTACTCTTCCCTCATTAGGCTAATCATCGAGTACAATGCCCCATTTGGCATGTACTTCACTAGACACCTGCAACAACTGGACAGGCTGAAAAAGTACCTCACAAAGAGGATCCTAGGCCTTAAACACTTGTCCGATATGAACAGACTCAACTCCAACTATTCTCTGTCTCATATGGCCTACTTAGAGGCGATCTCTGCTTGACTTATAAAGCCATGAATGACCCAGCTCTGTTAGAAGTGCTACATCTAAAGAAATCCCAATCCTTCCACACCACACACTCCAGAGATCTCAACCTCATTACCACAATCAACAGAACAGACTGGAGGGACATGTTCAGAACCCAGAGACTGCCCATGCTCTGGAATAGACCTCCCATACATGTCAAACAGAGCACCTCACTGGACCTCTTCAAGAGAAATCTTGAATGGATGGGAAATAGAAATTTCACCCCGGGGATCACTCCAGTGGCTCTACTTGACAGAGGCTCTGGAAACTAACGCTGAGTGGCATGATGCCATGGTAATCCTATGGGCTAGGCTTGTAAAGGCTCCAGGGCCATTAGCCTAGTACATGCCTATGAACCTATGAGGGTGACTGTGATGATGTGTAACATATGAGTGGGGCAAAGCTAAATATTATTACTGTTGAAGTGCCCTTTACTGCGCAGTTATTGGTTTGATGTAAGATTACAGATTTGCACGTCACGTTAGATAGCAGTCAATTAAATTGCTTTAGCACAGTAATTAAGTAGGTCCGTATTTTTTATACATGTTGACAAAACTAAATCTTATGCAAAATATATGCATTATACAGTTTATATGAAAGATAAGATGTTGAAAATCTAAGGAAATGTGTAACATTTCAGAAGAAATGAGTTAGACATTCTTTATAATCAAGTACTGCATGTAGCTTTTAAAAAGTAATCTATTGAAATAGTAGTATCACAGTTCATACCAGACAGTAAAGTTTTATCATGATTAGTCCACAGAAATGGATGGTGGACTGAAGAACTAAACTTTAACTTAATTAATATAACACAGGCATTTGAAAATAGTTTAGAAGATAATAGCAGTTTAAAGCAGTGGAACTGGTTACATTCACTGCTAATTTCTTTTGAAACAGGCAATTTAGACTTAAATGCATTCCATATAATATTTAAAATGACAGTGCAACCTTTGGATAAATTATATGAGGTTTTAATAGCAGAACTGAAATTTCATTGTAAGAAATCATAGACTAGTAACTTCCACACCTGGAAACTAATATCTGTGATATCATCACCAATGAACAACTTAGGATTATCTGTGATATAAGTGAAACTTGATCAAGTCAAAAAGTGAAGTAATTTATAGAAAAAAAGTAGAAATAATTTTATTATAGTGGATTATGATCAGGTCTACGATCTTGAACAATTTATAATGTATTCAAGATGTGTATACCAAGAAAGCTACCTCAAGAGTGAAACTGCAAAGGTGAGTCTTAACATCCATGTTGAGAACACACAGAAAAGGGTTATGATCGTTGAGCCCCAGTAATAATTCTTCATAATTCATGGAGCTTTATCTGCTCCAGGAACTACCACTTGCTGAAAAGGAAAAAAAAAATGCAGGAGCAGGATGTGTTTTACTAGCTTTCAAAGCATCTGAAAGCCAGCAAAAACACTTCGAAATGCAAAAATAGACAGCAAGGAGGAACTAAGAATTACTGAGAAGAGTAAAGGGCTTTAAAAGCTCTGAGACACTTTATTCCGTCATACTTTTTGTTTATAAGTGTGGCAGAGGAAAGCATCTAACAGATTTTAATGCTCTTTCACATTCTGCTGTTGTTTGTCCACTGTTAGTCCCTAGCCTGATAGAAGATCTTAACAGTACTTAGGTATACTTAAACTTTCGCTAGGCACTTCTACATGCTGTTATGATTGGGTTTCACACTAAGCACTTCTGAAAGGTACTTACATTTCTTTTTTCACATTTTGGAGCATAATCACAGTATACCATACACTACAAATATATTATGAATCTTAAATTAGGTTAAGCTTCTTCTGGTTCAGAATGTAGATCAAGTAGGTTGCAGATGTATGAGTTCAGGATCTTAGACCAAAGTTTAGATCATGGAAGTGTCCAGATCAGATTATTTTATATCCCACCAACTGCTTTCCAGAATAAAATAGATATTGACACAAGATAACAACAATTCAAGTCAGGTTGTTTAAAACCATTTAGATGTTTAGTAGTAGCCATTTTATAATATGAAATCCTTACAGATTTAAGTGACCATATACAATCAACTCAGTATGTATACTTTACAAAGTTTTACTTGGTATGAACTCACAAGTGGAAGCAACGTAGAAAAGAAATTGGGGAAAATGTTTATTTTAAATGCAGAACTGTTAGGAATTTAATAGAACATCAAGGCAGACCCCAGCACTTTATTATACATTGTAAGAATGATAATTCTTTGTTATTTTGAGAATACTTAAGATGTAAATATTTCACGCACTGCAGATCTAAAGGGAATAAAGTAAGAAATAAAAAATGATTTAGTGAGGGCAAGTGCGCTTTACCGTTTGAGGGAGATCACTGCAGGAAGCAGCTGACAGCGAATCAGACATTGAATACTGCTGGTGTGCAAAGGCAAAGGCTGCATAACTAAATACGGGTATTGCAATAATGGAACAAAGAGCGCTACCTGATCTACAGCAGGTGCAGTGCTACAACAGTTGTGTGACTGACTGATGCGATGGATGTCACAGCTAAGTCAGGATAATATGGCAGACTCAGTACATGCTCATGTGAGCAAAGCAGCACTTCATAGCTTCACCTCGTGCTCATCAGGCACAAGAATGCAAATCAAAATCTAAACCAACTATAGAAGCAGTGAATACAACCACACAGATAAAACAACTGGAACTGAGAAAAGGACAGGAGCAACCTACACAGGGAAAAATGGAATGTGAGGTTTAAAAGAAGGCAGGACTTAAATCATTTTGGAACGTTGCCAGAAAATGACTATTTGAGTTGCAGACTTCATATCTTCAGAAAATGCATGTAGATGCAAAACCTGTTATTCTAGCAACTTTCTAAGTTTGTGACAACACTATTTAAAAATGATCCTGCTTTCTTGGCCTTTGTCCCCCCGTTATTTCTAACTTTGTCCAATTTTTTTCTAAAAGTGATGGCTTAATAAAGATGTTTCTTGTTTAAAAAAAATAAGAATGGCAATATAGGGGCCACTGTGGATGTGCACAGCAAACTGCCAACCCTGTTCATCATATAAATAGAGAAGGAATGGAATAGCGAGGAAAGAGGAAAACAGCAAACAGAGGTAAAAATGAAAGGGTAAACATAAGGAATGAAACAGAATTCTGTACTATGATGCTATGATGCAGATGCAGTGTTGTACAGCAGTGCTAAAGGCATACACATGACCATATAGATCACATGCTTATAGATCCCTGCATGTGAATGGCTATTAACAACTTGTTTGCATCACTCATTGCACACCTACAGTCATTCACAGACAAAAGTGCTAAACGCTTTCATTAGCATACCTACTGTGCTAAGAAGCTCTTCTTAGCATAATATTAAACAGTAAGCACCAGCACCATTTCATATAACTCTATTTATAAATGTACATGTATGAAACAGAGGAACTCCAGTGAGGAAAATGTCTGGCTGTATGTGTAATTGGAAATCCATGACACTGTTCCTGTAGCTGAGAGATGCAAACTGTTACCACCAGAAACCTCTGGGAAGAACATGCCACAAGAGGAAAGGGTTTCTATGGCAGTATGTTTAAACATGGCTACATTTGCAAAATGGGGTGGAGACTGTGTATGGTATTACTGCAGCTGAAAAATGAAAGCATAAAGAAGGTGGCTTTAGCCATAGATATATACTTTCAAATGTATGCCATATACACCTGCAGCTGCTATCACAACAATCTAAGTTAGGCCAATGGCCTTCCACTCCTGTCTCATCCAAGTAATACTTCTTTTATCAAGCTGAAAAAATTAAACATCATGTTGGGGTGCATGTCCATGGTCTCATACTTTACACCTACTCTATCACACCAAATTTGAGTAGAGCACTGACAAAGAAGCCAATACAACAGACAAAAACACAGTTTGTCACATTGTAGCACCACAAGCCCACCACTGCAGGATGTGGTCCTGACTCCCCACAATCATCCAGAAAACATGATTACAGTGCTCATTTCACATGATTTTATCACATATTGTAGCATTACAATTTTCCCATCTATGTGTTCCCTTGACCTGTGCATGTGATGATTATACTCTGTCTGTTCCATCCTTGTGTAGGTATGACTATGTCTGATATACAGTGTGTTCAGTCCATGTACAACCCTGCATATCCTGGGTGTGATGCTACATACATTATTTTATTCTGCATTGTCTGTGTCATGATTCATAGTTGTGGAACTGATGTTGTCCTTTTACCAGTGCTGCAAATTACTATATGTGCCTCTTCCTCATCTTTGATACTGCTGCAGTGTGTTCCTCCCCCAACTCACAACTCTGCCTTTCTGTTGCTGCTATGACTGCTATGGAAGGCCTGTCAAGATTTTCACCTGTTGCTTCATCTGTTTTCACAATGTCATGTCATACAGCATAGCACACACAACAATAATGAATAATCTTGCTGCAGCTATCTGAACTGTGTTGAAGAGCCTCTCCTGATGTGTCTAGACACTGTAAGCATCTATTCAGCAATCAAAAAATGTGCTATAATATATTCTGCATTTCTGCATGGGATATAATATAAACCACTTCTTGCATGGTTTTGGAATTGCATATGGGGGTCATCATCTAGAGCTGTATGGCATAATCAATACTGCCAGTAACTCACAAAATACAACATATTATATATGGTCTGCTCCCTGCTTGCATGGCACCTGTGTTTACAGACCTGTCATTTGTGCACCAATCCACAAGGTGACCTTGCAAGAAGTTCCTTCAAAGAAACCTGGATGTGGAGTGAACATATGACTCATGTGAACTGCCACAGAAGTACACAGACAAATTAGAAATAAGGCCCTAGGCATTACAGTCCACCTGCCAGTTCAACGAGTGAAAGTACTCCCTGCTGGTGTATTACAGCCCATCTGGAACAAGTGGGACCTTGATTACACCCTGTGTACAATCTTGGATCCCAGAACCTCAGTGAAATAGGCTATGCTATAAAATGACTACACAATGATAGTTGTCTTCCCTGACATTTTGGGGAACCAGAAATGCTCTTCCATATTCTGTAACTTAATATTTAAAAACAGGTTAACTGCATAAGCTCAACGTAAATATTAAATATGTAGGGTGAAGGAGTATTGTGCAGTGTCAGTGGAGCAACAGGCATTCACCTTTAATGCAGAAGGATGTGGGTTCTATTCCAACACAATAGATAATCAAATTGCTGCCTCAGCAGTGCAGCATAAGGGGGTGTCTGCTACAATCCTGAGTGAGTTATCCTTCGGTTGAGATGTTAAATTTTGGTCCCATCTGCTTGAGTTGGGGGTAGCTCAGGTGAAGTAAAAGATCTCATAGCACCTATCAAAAAGATTAGGGCTCCTTTATTTAATACAGAGTAACAAAAAGAAACACAACTATTTAAATATTTACACAAATTTATTTTTCTTTTATATAACGTTCGGTTTACCTTCGTTTTGTTGCACATGGTATGTGCAATCGTCCTGTTGTGTGACCCGTATTACCGAAATACAGAGAACTTAGAAGGATCAAATGTCAAAAATGGTTTGCTGGAAAGCTATTTCAGACATTTGATTCATGTGTTTGAATGGCAAAAAAATTAGCTTATTTGCCATTCAAACAGATAGTGAATATTCATTTTTGTTTTTTAGAGCCATACTTTCAGCATTATGTACATCGGACACACGGCGCACGACAATTCAAAGGTAAACATAACTTTCTCACTATTATTCTTCTATAATTGACCCCACTCTTTTTTCAACATCATTAAATCTAATTTTCACTATCTCTCTCTCTCCCTCTCTCTCTATGTATATATATATATATATATATATATATATATATATATATATACATATATATATATGGACCCACTTTGTAAATTAGAAATACTGAAATCTCAAATTTCAGTATTTCGAATTTACAAAGCCGAATACTCACATTTCCGAAACCGGTAGAAGCACAAAATTTAAAATATTGAAGCACGGATATTTTGAATTTCTGCTTCGGGTGGTATGGAATGTGGATGTTTGGGCTTAATTTTGCTAAGTTTGTGCATGTAAGTATGTTGCTTAGGGGTTTAGTGTGTGTAAGTCTGTGTTGTGACTGTTATGTGTGTGTTTGAGGGACTGTAAGATGTGTGTGTGTGTGAGTTTCATTTGTGTTACTGTTTGTGCGATCTCGGAGTTAGAATATATAAGTAGGGGGGTGTGGAGGCACAGCCCCCCACATTGGGGGTGCAGGGGGGCTTATATGTAGTTTAGATTAGTTTGTTTGATTGTGAGGGGACGTTTTGTGCATGTTTATGTGTGTACTGTATGTGTAGCATTGGTACGGGATTTTGAATTTCGCGGTTGTGTATTTTCGAGTTTGTGAGTTGTGGTCGGGTTTTCGGCTTTGTGGTTTCAGAATACCGAAATTCGAGATTTCAGTATTTCGAAATTTCAAAGTGGACCCATATATATATATATATATATATATATATATATATATATATATATATATATATATATATATATATATATATATATATATATATAGTTCCCCTTTATAATCTTGAAATACTGAAATCTCAGATTTCAGTATCTCGAAACCATAAAGGCGAATCTACAAAACACCGACAACCCAAAACCATGAAATTCAAAATCTTGAACACACAGCATACACCACGCCACACATACACCACAATACCCATAGTACAATAAAAAAAAAAACACACAAAAACATAACACCACACATCCACAGACCTACACTACAAATAATCAGGGGGGGCAAGCCCCCCAACTTATATATACTAATTTCGAGATCGCATAAACAGAAAAAGAAAGTAAACTGACACCCAGACATTCTACAGTCCCTTGCACAGTCACACACACACACACACACACACACACACACACACACACACACACACACACACACACACACACACACACACACACACCACACAATTACAAACTCCCACCCAAAACCCTTACAAAAGACTCACTTACCTTAAATTCCACCTAAATCCACACATGATACTGGACACCATCAAAACAAACCACTCCACATAATGTAGTGTAAAGCCATAGCTGCGAATTTGAGGTATTCGAATTTGTGATTATGCACTTTCACTATTTAAAAATTTGCCTTTATGGTCTTGAGATACTGAAAATCGAGATTTCAGTATTTCGAGATTATAAAGGGAAACCACACACACACACACACACACACACACACACACACACACACACACACACACACACACACACACACACACACACACACATATATATATATATATATATATATATATATATATATATATACATTTTATCTACTTTTTCAAATATTCTTTTATCTTGTCCTTATAATATCCATACACTATATTATTTATGTCATTAATATTCTCAAGAAAGTTTTCTTCACCTAACTTTTCCCAGAGTATAACCAGTCTTTTACATTTCTTAAAAAAAACTTACTGTACTGTCTCTTCTTCCCCACAAAACAAGCACATCTTTTCAGCCTTCTTTTTTATGGCATATTACCATCGTAAATGTTGGCACTTTACTATCTTTATACACTATTTTTTCATTACTTTAATGCTTTTAATCCTTTCTCTCGATTATTTTTCTAATGTTTTTATCAAAATAGTATTGTTTCATCAAATTACTAAACCTCATCTCTCTATCTTTCTCTATATTATCAAATATTAATTTCCACATTAGTATTTTTGATACTTTTTAATGTCTTCATTTTCACATTCTTTTTCTTCTTCTCATTATGTGCCTAATTTTTTCTATTCCTATATTTAAACATTTTTCTGTTAAAGTCTCATTTTTTCCTTTATCCATTTTAATATTCTATACAAATTTAATGAAGCAGAATACACAACTGGATTAATTAATTCCCAGCCACCTTCATCTTCACTCATATACAGTACTCCTCTTTTCACTGGATTTAATTTTGGGCCCCATATGAAAGAAAACACTAATTGCACAATTTGGTTTTAACATTTTTTTTCTGGGATTGTATAAGCATTAGACATGTATGATATTTTTCCCAATAATACTGAATTTACAAGATAAAACTTTTTTAAGGATAATTTATATGTCTTCCACAAAAAACATATTTCTTTCAGTTATTTTATCAACCCATCCCATTGCATCATAACTACATAATTTTTCCCAGAAGTTATTCCTAGCAAAGCAATCTTATTCCTGGGAAAATACACAGACACACACATACACACACACACACACACACACACACACACACACACACACACACACACACACACACACACACACACACACACACACACTTTCACCACATCACCTATTCCCTTACTTTTATCCTTATTCAAGGTCTTCTGATTTCCTTTAAACATCCATTCAAACAAATCAACACTTCTCTCATCCATGTATGTTAAAAGTGCTGGAATGATTGCTTCTTTTTGCATCACATATCTAACATCTTTCATGTTATAAGCTACTTTAACCACTATTAGATTTATTACTAAAGGAAACAATACTCTACTCATGGAATGTCCTTGTTTTATACCGCATTTTACATGTATTTCTTTGCTGAGCCATACATTAACTAACACTCTCACTCTATTATTTTGATAAGTTGAAAGACACACTCTCTTAATTTAATTATCTATCACATACTTCTGCATAATTTCCCACAAAGCATTGCTTCCTACTGTATCAAATGCCTTGCTAGTATCACCTACCATAAGTTTCAGTTTTGTTTATATCATTTGCAATTTCTCTTACAACCAATAATAATTATTGACTTCCCTTTTATACTATATATACTTTTTCCATAATATGTCTCATCTTTCTTTCCATTCTCCTCTATAACTATTTTCATAAAAAATATAATCTGTGTTATAAAAAATATGATTTTTTTTTATTTTATTCTTTTCATTTTTTCCAAATAAATTTTAATATCACACTACATAATTCTTCATAAACAAACCCATCCTCCAACCAGACATTCAATATATTTACAAAATACTCTCTTTGCTAATCCTGTAACTTCTTATACATTCCATATTCTATGTTATCTGGCCTTGATACTGAGTCAACAATTACTTTCCTAAGCATATCATCCAACCCACTAATAGCAATTTCTTTTTCAAATTATTCATTAACTTGTTCCAATTTATTTATTTTTTTACTTTCCATTCTTGTTTTTATTTTCCTTCTTTTTATCCCTTTGCATATTTTCCATATGCTGTACTACAATACTCATAAATTGCTTTTGTACTCTTTTTTTACATCACCTTTTACATTTTTAATTTCCCTCACAATAGTAATATCCTCTTTTACTATTTTACCCAAATAAGCAGATGCCTCCACCTTTCTTCCTTATAAGTAATATGTCTGTCTAAACAGTAAATCTTTATTTTTTCTTGATTTCTTTTATAAAACTTTTTCCACATCATAGTACTCTCTTGTATCCTTCTCTAAATTATCTAATACATTTCTATACATATTTCTCTTTTTTTGTCTTTCATACTTTAACCTGTATTAAAAAAAATAGTTTTTATACTTCTTTTTAAACTCAATCCACCATTCAGACCAATTTCTATAAAAGTCCCTCATGCTTATTCCATTCTCAAACTTCATTCCATAATTTTTCATTTATTCTTTTTATCCCCTTTCTTATTTTAATATACTATCTTCCTTCTATCATCTTCATTCATATTGCCAAATGATCTGAATATCCTGTTACTGTTCTATCACTGTCCACTACACTTAAGCTTTCTGATAAAATAAAATAATCAATTTCATTTCCAAATGTATCCTATTAGTTCATTGACTTTTATTCCACACAATTAATTTATTATATTTTATCAGAGCCTGCATTTTTAACATATTTCCATTTCTTTTATATTTTCCTTTTAAATCACAATTAAAATCTCCTGCAATTATAATTTTCAAGTTAACCACTATATAATTTAATATTTGATGAAACAGATTCTCTCTTTTCCTTCACTAGCCCAATGGGACTAACCTGGTCCACATATGATAAATAAATCACTAAATAAATTATTCACTAGCTGCATTAAATTTGGGGAGAACTGATTAATGTACTGACATTTTTTTAAGTTAGATTATAGTGGTTGTGTTAATAAAGTGAGCTAATCCAAATAACTTACATTCAAAATGCTTAAATCTTCATAAGTTGATGATAGCTCAGGTGGCTGCAAATGATCTCATGGTACTTACTGAAAAGGGAGCATTATTTGTATTATTTTCATTCATTACATGTATATATAAACTCAATCATTTTTAGCACTTGTATCCATTTTTATTTATTTTCTAGGATTAAATCAGGAAATGTCAAATGGGACAAATATCAAACACAATTTTCTGACTCACAAAACATGGTCTCTACTATGGATCCTGCAAGAAGGAAAGCATGTAGTTTTCCTGTAATGTTTTCTAATCAACTAGCTAGGGTTCAATCTAATTTTTTTTTTACTCAGTCCCAAGTCGACCAAATTACGTTCAACATTTCTCACTATACCCATTTTTCATATAGTATTGCATTCATTTCTATTTTGCTAAAACATATGCAATCATACTGTTCTTTAAACTTTTGCAAAAACATTTTAAATGACAAAGAAACATATTAATGTACAATTAATTGATCAATGTATTATTATTATTATTATTTTTATTATTATTATTTATTAATTTATTGCATTTTGAAAAGCTGGTAAGAGGACTGTCAACATACACTTTTCAGCCATGATCTGGGCCCATTGGGCAGAAATTATAGTGTCAAATAATACAATGTGAATATCATATCATGTATTTACATAGAAGCCAGTATATTTATTATAGCAATTGTTACAAGAAGGTTTTAAAAAGGCAAATGACATGATTACAAAATAGTTTAAAACAGTATTCACAATGAGTAATTTGAGCAGCAGCTTTTACAATGGGAGCAGTGAAACACTTACTGTTTAAACAAGCAGCAATCATGACATAAGAATTCATTTACGAAATGCACATTTAGACAACACATTTGCCACAGCAGAGGAAGAATGTATACATTACGTGTCAAAGGTCAGTGCTGATCTAAAGTTGTTCCCAGCCCTTTTCTTTATAACAGGAGCAGGCTGATTATTTCAGGCACTATTCTTTTAATTTGCTTTTAAATGATTCTATGGCACTTTCTTGTCTGACCTCTGATGGGAGCAGGTTCCAAATTGGTGGTGCCAGCTTTGAGAATGCCCTTTCACCTACCAACATTTTGAATTTGGCCCCTGGTGAGGGTAAGGTTCCTCATGTAGCTCTCTCTCTCTCTCTTAGCACATAGTTTTGTTGTCTGATTTAATGTTTTGTCTTAATGTATGGGAGTGTCCTAGCTTAAGAATTTTGTAGATCTGTATAAAAGACAGCAGAGTTATACTTTTATTAACAGGCAACCATCTAACATATTGTATAAACTTGATGTGATGGGTTAGTTGATCTGAGAGTAAAGCAAATCTGTAAATTTTATTTATTGCTGTTTGAATTTTTTTGTGTTCATAGGTTTATAATAAGCTAATAACCACCAGGGTCTTTACAAGCCTACCCATGCAACCCAGCCCAATTTTGTCCCCGAGTTCCTTGGAAGCCTATATGGTGGGCTATGTTAGTAAGAGATAGCTAAGGGTTATGTGGGGGGGGGGGGTGTTAGTTGGGAATTCATTTACTTACTGTCAACCTCTATCCATCAGAGACTTGAGAGTCAGACTGGGGTTTAATTTGTGATTTCCTACCAGTGATGAAGGTTTCTTTTGAATAGGGTCAGGGATGAACTCTGCTTCAAGTAGATGGGCAGCATATTCCATTGCATGAGGTTCCTTTAGAATGCATATTAGTCTTTCTTCAGCATGTCCTGTTTATGTTGTAGGCAAAGTTTAGGTCCTTTGAACTAATGTTTCTGGTGCTGGTTGTTTTGTGGGTGTGCAAGAGATCCATCTGAGATGGATCTGAGAATGCCTTATCCTTATGTAGGAGACTAAGTATAGAGATAGAGCCTTAAGCCCATCTGTGTAGGGCAGGGCATTCATATCCTGGATTCTCCTGGTGAGGAACTTTTGAGGGAATTCTAATTGTTACAATTACTTGGTTAGGTACATGCCAAAGGGAGCATTGCACTCAATGATGGGTCTAATAAGGGTTGTGTAGAGTAGTAGTGTAACTTCTTTGGACCTGGATGCTATACCCTTGCCTATGAGCTGGGTGACACAGAATGATTTTCTTACTATCTTGGTTATGTGTTGATTAAAGGCCAGGTTACTGTCCACATATGTTGCAAAGAAAGAGGTCTTTGATATTAGCCTTGACTTCTGAGAAGTAGATGCCAAACATGACCAGACCCAACACCAAGCCTTAGGGTACTCTGTCGGTCACTGGCCTTTTGGTGGAGGTGGTCTTACTCATCCTGACTTCTTGGGTCCTATCTATGAGCCAGCTAGCAAGCCAGTGAGTTATGTATGGGTTGCAAATGTAGTGGAAGGTTTTTATTTGGAGATCATATTTGAGTTTTGGAATTAGTACATTCTTAGCTATGGCATGATAAGCAGTGGATATGAGAAGATGAGAAACTTGTATTATAGTTTAAGCTATCCCAGGGTTTTCTTAATAATGTTGTCGATGATTTGAGAAAGAAAAAGAAATGGATCTAAGGTTAATCCTAGGTATTTCTTTTCTGTACTGCTGACAAGGATTCTTCACCTTTATACACTTCATATAACCTTTCTTCGTCTTGATTATATTTGTTCTTTCACATGTAATTTATTTAATAATTATATCTACAAAGCATCCTAAACCTTCAAAACTTCTTTAAATCCTTCCTGTATGCCCATTACAGTTTCATTCTTTTTCCTTCAAACCTTCCCATGATTTAACATAATCCTTCCATATTATACTTTCATTTTTAACATTTCCTACTTCCATATCCAGTTTCCACATCCTGATTTTATCTATATATTCAGCTAGTTATTTTACCTCACATTTCTTCATTTTCCCCATTTTTAATTCCTACCATACTTCTTTATATTTTTCTACATCACACTTCCCACAGTACTTTTTTTGCATCTTTTCTTGTCTCATTCAAAACCCAAAATAAACAAAAAGATGCCAAATGTACCATCAGATTTATTAATTCTAGCCCTCCTTCTTTCATACAACACCCTTCTTTCTTCCAGGATATGAATACCATGCCCTACACACATCAGCTTAAGGATTTAACTTGAAGACCCATGAAATGCTGAAATTCATCTCCAAAAATTATTTTATCTACCTGCCAGAAATGTATACACACTCCCTGGATCCCTATTGAAATGTTGGCAATCTAAATACTGAATGCCTATATGCTGAAAAAAAAGACTGAAAACATAGGAGAAGAGTGAATCATGAAGGTTGCTCTTCTCCTTAAACCTTCTTTTTGAAGGAAGGGGCAAGACCCCCACATCCTCCAAACTTACATATACCAGTTCTGAGATGGCCATACCTTGGAGAAAAGGGAATGTTCTGAGAAATGGCATCTTGGACATAGCATGTGTAAGTCTGAGCTACTTTGGGACTCACTTTAGTGGGTCACAAAATTTCAGATGGTTACCGACTCTCCACATACATCAGCTACCCTGAAACTTAAGAATGTGTCAAACACTTTTTTCTTCTATACATATTATTTAGTCTCAGACCTACTTGTTTTAATTCTTGCTATGTCTTCATAATTTACCTCCCTCAGCCATACTTTATTTTTGTTAGAATTGTTAAATAATTTGCATACAATATATATATATATATATATATATATATATATATATATATATATATAAAATAGATATAGATCGCTAGATATAGATAGCTATATATGTATAGAGAGAGAGAGAGAGAGATGCAAACCTACCCTATTCATTATGTCCCACTAAGCTTTTCGTATACCTTTCTGGTAATTTCTATCAAGTGCATTCATCATAATAGTAATTATAACCCCAGTCATTGCGCACCTTTGCTTAACTGTGTCTTTTCATTCTCTGACATTAAAACTCTTATTATCTTTATTATTTACTCTACAAAACTGCTTACTATTCCTATGCTCTGTCATAATCTGTACTCTCAAGCACGTTTGCAATATCATACATAAGCGACTTGCTATCATTTTGCTCTCTGTCTTACCTGGTAACAGAATTAACGCCTCTCATACTTCCCTCCGTACTATACATACATGTGACAGATATTTTACTAAACCACTTTGGAAAAAATGTTATAGTAATTTTATAATCCACATTACTTATCATAATTGGCTTCTAATTCATAATATGCATCATTGCACATTTATTATATATGAATTTTAAGACTCCCTCATATACTTCTTTATCCCTAAAGCCTTCTTTCAACAATTCATTTTAAAAATCCTCTCCTGTCTATAAGGCTTATCTCTATATAAAAGCACAACTAAGTAATCTGTATTTACTTCAATACTTCCTTCAAGAAGTAGTTTGCCTGAATATTATCTAACTTATTTTCTATTACTTTTTACACACATCTATTTCTTTCTTTTCAAATTCATCCACATCTCTAACATTTCTTCATACTCATGTACTATATTACTATATTTCTGTTTTTGTTTTTTCAATTTCTTTCTCCATTCTCGTATATGTATGAATGCACACACACACACACACACACACACACACACACACACACACACACACACACACACACACACACACACACACACACACGCACACACACACACACACATGTACACACACACACGCACGCACACACACACGCACACACACACACACACACACACACACACACACACACACACACGCACACACGCACACATGCACACACGCACACACGCACACATACACACACACACACATTTTTTATATTTCAGAAAAAATCCCTCATTGTATTGTTCTCATGGTGACATTTGTTCACTTCTGAACTCATCTGTCTTGCTAACATCGTATGGTAACTTTTTTCCACCTTCTCTTTCCCTTATAATATCACTATTGCCCATATAATTGCCATTATTCCTAAATGAGCTGTAAAATGTGCAGTTTACTTACCCCTTGTATCTCATGCAAGCAATCAAACATTATACAATAATTTCATGTCTTAACATTTCCTCAGAAATGTGCATAATTCCTCTCTCTGTCTAAATTAACTCTTCCAAACATCATTACTACCTTACATACTCTGATACCTTGTATTATTTTCCCTGTTTTTATAGGTTCCAATCAATATCATCCACAACTATAATCTCCATGTTAATTAACACAAGCTGTTACATTTCTTTAAATCTTCTCACTCTGTTCCATATAAATGTGTAAGTATATTCAACTATCACTTGTTCTGGTTTCTCACGTATTACAATCTTTCTTGGATTTCTAAGCATAACATCCATCACCTTAGTGTTTTCTTTTCTTACTAATATTGCTTTTCCAAAATATGTATTTACCTAAATTCTGTGTATCTTCACCATAGCTTTAGAAACTGATCTTTGTTCTATGTTCAAAAGCCATATTTATTTTAAGCATAGATCTGCATCTACACTATGACACCAATTATACTCAATATCCTTCATTCCAGTGCTATTCACATTCCCACCCTATACATTTATATTTTCTTTTCTGCATCTTTTGCTACTCCATTTGCAATTTCCTTTTTCTCACCCTATTCCCAACATGTCACTTTCCCTTTATACTTTATATCACACCTCGTTGTTGCCATTATTGCACTGTAATGCAGAATATTTCATCTTGTTTTTTATTGGATCCCAGCATACCGACATTTGCATTTTTATTACTTCATTTTGCATTAATACATTATGTTTGTTTCATTTGCATCACGCATGGCACCATTTTGGATAGCTCCACCTTCAGTTTGCACATTACTATTTGCACCAATGTCCCTATTTACAATATTTTCGTTATAATCAGCATTTATTTCATCTTGCAATAATGGAAAGTGAAACCATGAATGATCCTCTTCTTTACATTTCCTACACACAGTTATAGAGGAAGTCTTTTATAGAGTATCCATTCTCCACACAGGGAACAACTATTTTAATGCCGTTCTTTATCCAATGAGTTGTGTCGCCACAGAAAGAACATGATTTTAGTTACCCCCCCCCCCCAATATTTAGTTGTTCATTCCTTGCCATTTACCACAAACACACTTGGTAAATGTAACAGTTTCCCTTCTTTTATTTCAAGAGAGTGACCCATTTTCCAAGCCCTACTTCATATTTAAATGTCTTCAGGCACTTTTAATGTCATATTAATTCTGGCACAGTTCATAAAACAAAGTTTTCTGTTGCAGTTTGTCTATACCAAGGGTTCTAAAGTGAAATGTCACTTTTATTTTAGGTTGCATGTTTAAATTATTAAACAAAGTCTAAGGGGCACCATTTTTTCTTGTAGTCAATAAAAATCTTTCTGCTAAATAAAATGTCTCAAAAGTCACAGTGCAGAAACATACCATTCTTAAATGTATTAATGCCCTTACATCATTCACGCTATATCATAAAAGAGCAGTTATAGTCTTCCAAATAACATACCTTTCAATTGGTATCCTATTCTGTTTTTCTTTCTTAATCCAAACAGCAGTTAATTTTGTTCTGGCTGGAATCCATGTCTTGTCTTGGTGCCATAACTCCATGAGTCACCGTAGCTTCTGAAGCATAACTTCTCTTTGTAATTTCTTGCAATCCAATACTCTTGATCAACAGCAGGTGCTTGCTCCTCCAAACACAGAATAGGGTCCGCTAATGTTTCAGACAAGGCAGTTACAGTTTCTGCACTTTTAGTCACTTCATCTTGTGACTACACAGCACAGCATTCTGCATCAACCCATGAAATTCTCAATTTATAATTCGTTCATCTTTTTTTTTTTCTATAACACTCACCAATACTTCCTAAACTGACAGTTTGCCATCATCATAATTTCCAGAGTTTTGTCCATATTTTCATTCTCTCCAGCAGTATTACTTTCCAAACAACAATCACTGCCAACATACTCCATCTTGGATTTTCCTTTCCTTCCTGTAACAACAAAGAGTCGGGGTGCTTTACTGATGCACAGGCATTGTAATATAGTATACTGCAAACTTTCACTATACAAAAGTCTTCAAAATTCAAACATTCAATTAAAATAGTCACTATTTCTGCATACACTTTCCCTTATCTCCACGTCCTCTTTGCCACTCCTTTTTTAAAACGTTATTATTTCACCAGTTTACACTGCTTCCCGTCATTTTTCCATATCCCCATATAAGCGATGTTTTTATTCCATTGTTGTTTTCTTCTTCCCTTCCTGTCTCATATCTTTCCCATAATATGATACAGGTTCATAGGTATGTCCTATGCTAATGACCACCGGGGCTTTTTTACGCTGAGCCATTTTTCCCAAATCTCTGACAAGTTCTGGCATTCTTGCTAGTGTAAACAGGGGTATGGGCAATGAAATGTTTACAAGCATACTAAATTTACTTTTCCAAAATATTCCTCTTAGTATTTAAATATTTTTCCAAGCCACTCAGTCCTTTTACGTTTCAAAAGCACCTGCTCTTATATTTGCTTTTCTCCATAAATATTACAAAGCTTTTCTTGCTGCACTTTATATCTTATATTTACTTTCATTGGTAATTCACTCTTATGGATGCACATAATAGTTTTTGTCCATCTGTTTCTCACTTCACTGTCTTCTTTCATCATCGACCTGTTTTATATCCACCATGCACACACTTATGTGTTTATATATTCTTTTAATTCACTATTTTCACATTCTTCCATTTCCCTCATCTCCCCTCGGGAGCTCTTCCTATATTTTAGATATTGCTCTTCTTATCTTTTCCTCCTTTTTCCTTTATTTTCTTTACTAACCAATGTAAATGCAATGAGCCAAAATGCACTATGGGATATATCAGTCATTGCTCATCATTCACCTTATTATTATATACTGTCTCTCTTATTATAAGGTTCAGCCTAGACCCGGTGGAAAAATGAAAACAATCTGTAACAATGTTTTTCTTTTCTGTTTGGAAACATGCAAACCCATACTATGGATGCAAACTTCCCCAATATGTATATGACATGTACATATTTTTTTCCTATATGATAACCGAAATGTTTTTGCCATAATGCCACTTTTTAATTTCTTGCAATGTTTCCTTCTATTGTGTCATACTTACTTCTAACTTTCCATACCCTTTTCCCTAATATAGTAATCTCATTCATAGTAAAATAAGTCTACCTACATTTACCACATCCCTAACCTTTACTTTTTTCCTTATTCATTTTTAATCCTATCTTTAAAAGCTACTTTCCTACATCTGCAATAGCTTCCTTTAACAGCATCATATTATTCACACTTACTAACATTTACTACTAAATCATAAAAGACAACAAAACTGGTATTCTTACCCTTCATTTTATTTCCAATTTACGTTAACAATGTCCCTTCACTGCATTTATCATTATTACCAAAAGCATTCCACTTAATGGACTGCATTCAATAATGCCTTTCCCAACAGTTATTTTCTTATCCAACCACCTAGCATTCAAACAAATGTATTTTTATGGAAACATCTTAACAAATGAACTCTCTGCCTCCTACACCATATTTTTCAATACCATCAAAGCATGCTCATGGCACACACTGTCAAACAATTTATCTACACCACATGCTATTAACTTCCATCTTTTACTTCTACTTCGCAAAACACTCCACTATAGCTAGAAATCTTCTTTTCCCTAAAAATTACCATACACACCTTGTAATCAATATTGCCTAATATAATTGGTCACCAGTTCTTTATTAGCTTTTTAGTCCAATTTTTCAAAATAAACATTATTTCAACTTCCAATATCTCTTTTTGCTTGATTCCCATTTGTAGTAGAGGAGAGTTGGTAGTTCATTCATTATCTCAACAAATAAATTTCATACCCTTAAAGAAACCACACCTCAGTCCACCAGGCCCTGATGATGAAGCCATGTTCACTTGTTTTGAAACATTTTCTATTTCTTCCCTTGTTATTCTTTTTTTCTGAACTCCCAGCTTGCATTTTTTTCTATTTTATTCACAATTCATCTCCTTTCTTCTCTACCATTAACTTTGCTATACATCCCTTCCACATGCTTTCTATTTCCATATCTCTTCCTGACTAAAACTAACATTTCCCTCATTCTCTAGTTCCATTAATCTGTTTTCCTCAAAACTTCATTTTCTTACTCAAAAACAGTATTACCTCTTTTTTTCCTCATCAGAAAAATCTTTGTCTATATAAATAATTCTTTAACTGCCTTTTATTTATTTCATGCAATTCCCTTTTCCATATTTTCATATTTTCAGTTCTGTTTTCCAACAATTCTTTACATCTTCTCAAAAGCCCATCATATTCCATATCTTTCCTTGATACATGTCTTGTAAGAACACCTTCTTATTTCTGTTTAAATAGTATCCACCTTTGTGTTCATGACCTGTGAGAGGCCTTATTGTTGTGATCGCTTCATAATAGTTTAAACACACTCTAAAAACTCTCACATTGTAGCGTTTGTCCTTTCCAACTCTTAACTCCTTTCCCCGCTCTTATTAGTTTTTATTTCCCACTAACACATATCATGCCATATGATCTGCTAGCCATTTCCCCTGAACTACCATTTGAAGTAATGGAATAATCTATTTCTGTCTTTGTATTTCTTCTTCCATAAGTATACATTCATTCCTTACCTAACTCAAAATGTCCATATTACATACCTTCTCATGTTAAATTTACAGTTTGCCTTACTTTCCGTCACCTTCCTTAAATTAAATTTCATAAAATTACACCAATATTCATCATCGCATATGTCTTGATTTCCTCAAACAACCCATTCCTATCACACACATGCATATATTCATGCACTGCAATTAGCCTAAATACTTTCATACTCACTCTCACATTGCATACTACCAGCCTTTCTGCATCTATAACCATCGCATCTAAAATTTTTAAAAGTATTGCCATTCCAGAACATGCATCCTACTCAAATGAGCAAAGCACTGCCTTCCCCATAATTTTTCTCAATTTTCTTTTCCAAGTTTTTCCAAAAACCTGATGTCCAAGAAACATACCACCTGCCCCACCTCCTTATATCATTTGTATGCTATCAGTCTTCTGATGTCATGTTTATGCTATTAACATTAACTGATAAAATATTAACATTAACTCTTTCCTTTTCTCCTTTTTTTGCATACTTTCTCTTTCCGATTTTCAGCTGTATTTCCTTCCTTTCATCCTATCTACTAAAGAAATTATCGCTCCTTTGTCCGAACTTGTATCTAGTTTTCCTTCCTTGCATTCATCTGTCTCCAATACTGCATGCCTATTCCCATTTACCCCTGTGAAATCAGCATTCTCTTCACTACTGCTCTCTTTTTTATTTCCTACCTTGATCTTGCGTCCCTTCCTGTCCCTCACTTTCAGTTTCTTGCCTTGTTCTCTGCTCTCCACCACTTCATGACTGTATTTTCTCATTTTCTTCTCCCTCCTTATTCCCTTCATTTTGCACTTCCACCCTAATTTCCCCTACTGCACATTATAATAGTATGCAATGCAACCACAAGTCATGCTGTTTCCTACATTTCCCACATGCAATTTATAGTCTTTCAAGACATGTTTATATTATCCATATTGATTACATCTCCTTTTAGGACAAATAACCACTCCATATTTCCAAAAAAAAAAAAAAGTATTTGACTGTTTCCTTTACCATAAAATTGTCTTTATCTTAATTTAATATAAGCAGCTTAGGCAAACATTTTAATTTAAAGCACAAACCAAACGCATATACACACTACACAGAAGTACTGTACAACAATATGTTTTAATTTTTATAAGATTTCATATACACTACAGATGAATGTCTAATTAAGTTACAAATTAATTTATTTGTAAACTAATTAATTAGTCATGAGGGCAATATTTAAATGTTGGTGTGTTTTTTGTGGTTAGCTCTGATGAAGCCCTTAATTTTACTATGTGATGGTGAAAAACTAAACTTATTAAAATAAAATAAAAGTGTTCTTGTGCTGAATAACTATTTGGTGCTGTTCCTATGACTATATGCATTTTATTTGGTTCATAATGTTGAGTTTTGCTATTGGCAATAGATAAAGAAACCCACAATTTCCATGCCACGGTGCAAACCTTTATTTCATCATACAGCCTTTTGAAGTATGTATTCATTTCAAGGTGGACAAAAACTCATGTATTATTTGCATTTATTTATGAATTGTGTACTACAAGCAAAAAGCATTTCATTCCCTAAGTGAATTAATGTCTTGTATTTTAAACACTATTTGCAAAACAATACCTGTTTTTCTTTCTATTCTTACCACTGGGGATCTTTCTACAGAAACCTTCTCACTTTTTTTATCTCATCCTTCTGGTGTCAGTGCTGCTGCATATGTCCCCTTGGCTGTAACTGTTCCTCTCTCCTTTTCTTCACCATCACTTAACATCTTCTGTACTACATTGTTCTGTATCGTTGGTAGCAGTCCTGTCTGAAATCATCCTATAAGAGTCACCTATTCCACTACATTTTCTATAGCTTTTTCTTTTCTCCTCTTAACTTCCACTTGCATCTCAGGAACTGTATTCTTGCTGCCCGCAGGTGCTTGCATTTCAGCTGACATTTTCTTTAGCATTTCTCTTCAACCTTGCACTGTGTTAATTCTGCACCTTTCTCCAGATCTTTAACAAAGTAGTATCACCATGACCTTATGGCATCACTTCAGCTACCTGGATTTCCTCATTCATTTGTCACTATTCTTGACTCTGCAGCTATGCTCTCAGTACCATGCCCACCGCCATTTTTCCTGAGGACTATCAGCAGCCCTCTGGCACCACCTTTTGCTCAAAAACAGTACAGCAATTTTCCCCAGTGCATTAGTCAAATTTTACCTATTCAGTATGACTAACACCACGGGCTTCCTCTGAAAATAGGCTAGAAGCACAAGGGGACGAACCCCATCAAAAAGTGAATAAAAAGTGTTTGTGTGTATGTGTTTTTACTCCTCTAAAATGCTGCACTGCTTGGATGTATAGAGTACTTTCTTAAAACAATGGAGTCTGTAAAGTGGATACCTTGAGGCAAGTGTGTGCTACCACATGCAGTCTGCAGAGTGAAACTTAAATAAAAGTGATTTGTGTCTTTTGAAGGAAACCTGACTTACCAGGTGAATTATTCTTTCTGCAGTCTTTGTTAATATAGGCCACCAGTTTGTATTGTTAAAATGTAGCTGTAACTTATTTTAAACACCCCACACTATTTTTGTACTGGTTTGGGCATGGCTTTGAATAAGTGACAGACAGACAGAGAGAGTAGAATAGCTTTATGCAGTAAGGGGGCTGCCACATCCCCTCCCCCACTGTATATACAAAATCAGTTGTTTTTCACACACTTTTAAGAAACTTGTGGTCCTGTGATGGTGAGTGGGGGGATGGGAGTGGCAGTCCCCAGTGGCGGCTGGTGACTTCAAATCAAAGGGGGGCTGCAGGAGACAGACAAATGGGTGGGGGTCAATGGGACAGGGTGTGGCCAGCTAGAAAGGGGAGGAGCTATGCTCAAAACCACAAAAACTAACTAAATACACTGCCCTGGGTGCCAAACCGTCATTATGAGAGTCCAATCAAGACAAAATGACGTGTAGAAGAATAAAAATATTTCAATGCATTGGCTGTATGACAACTTACTTAATATCTAGATGGAAACAAAAAGGTTGTGAGGCATGAAAGAATAAATTACTTTTTAAATACATTAATGGAATGCCAGTCAAAATCAAGTATAAGAAAAACAAGCAGCACTCAACTCAAACCACTTCTTGCACTGCAGTTCTAATTATAATTTATATTTAGCTTTATTAAAGTACCAAGTAACATGCTGAAAGTAGAAATCTCTGATACCCCCACTTGTAAAAATGTTTCTTATCCAAAAAAAGACCTGCTGCCTGACAACTATCTACTTGTTTCATGGGGAAAACATGGTCAAAGTAAAAAATGGAAAGCAAACAAGAAATAAGCTCAAGATACATTGCTTAAAAGGATTACTGCACAGGTTATGGACCACACGACTGGCATTCTGTTTAGTTTACGGGTAAAGCCTGCAGAGATGACTGGAAGTCTCCAAGTGTAATGAGCTTCTTAAAATAATGTAATCCTATCCTTTATTACAAATACTGTCATATGCATTTCAATACCCAAGGCTTATACATTATCTAGTTAAGTATTCTCTACATGGCAACAACAGAAAGGCTTTCAATGTTGGCAATTCTTTAACAGTATGCTTATTAAAGCTTACTTGCATCTTATGATCTCAGCCAAGCTTACCTGATGGTCATTAAAGTATTGCTACTTAAACACAGAGCAACAGGCACTTTGAGTAATAAGCATAAATCAACAGTACAAAAAATATGACAGAAACCAGACCATTCTGCAAAAATCAAAGACAGATGAAAAGCCACTCTAGTACTTGTGTCTACCTTGGATGGGGGGATACTCTGCACATTTACACTGCATAACTACTCCTTGCCTTGTTTCGACACATCCAGAGTCACTACATGGGGGAGTGGGGTGCAACAAGTATGTCACAATTTGAAATGTCTCTGGCTGACTGTGATGGCCCTGACACATTTGTCATACCTCTCAACCTCAGAGCAAGAAATCTGGACAAAGCCATACAAAGAAGTGGGACAAAGACCCAAAAATAAGGACAATTTTTTAAATATTGCTCTTATAAAGATAATAGAATAGGTCTTGCATTAGTATGAATTTTCTGAATGGTATGAAATCTGAAACTCAAATGTCTGTCATTATTTTCTAACTTCAGTCTTTAATGATTTGTCACTATTTGCCAAAAAAAAAAACACAATTTTATGAATAATGGACCAAAAATGTGATGTAAAAATATAAAATAGCTACACAATACAGCTGGGAACCTGTCAAAGAAGGGACACTTTAATATTAGTACTGCTAATTTGAGCAGCTGACAAAATAAAAGAATCTACATGCATTTCTGAAATAAAATGTAATCTATAACTCTTGATTATTACAGTTATTTCTTAATTGTAAACCCTTCATGTTTTCTTCCAAAATTGCTATTTTGCAGAGGGATTATTAGGGGGAAGAGCAACATTTTGAGCCAAAATCAGAGACAGTTGAGAGGTTTGGCTATGCCTAATTCTATAAAGCAATTTATTTGCATGTACCTCTCAACCTGTTAATGCAATAAATCTGGACAAGGTCAAATATATTGGGGGAACATATAAACAGTACTAAAAATTGCTCTTGTATAAACTGAGACAGTTGATAGAACAACAGGTCTTACTTTAGCATGCATTTTTCTGAAGGTTATGAAGTCTGAAACTAGTGTGTTATTATTTAGTGACTTAATTCCTAAATGATTTGCCAGAAAACCACAAATGTTATGAGGAACAAACCAAAAATAAGAAGCAAACATCTATTCATTCTTTGAAAATCTGGAAAGTTGGGAGGTATAGTTCAGCTGAGGCTGTCTTTAAGTTTGCCGCCCTTCCCCCTCACAAAATCATGGTCGAATGAAGCCTCCCCTGCAGCCATTACAATGATCCATTACTTGGCTATTTCACTCCATTTACCATAAACACTAACGTGCATACTGATTTACTTCTGTGATGATTTGGACTTCATTTGAAAGTTTTATTTTGCATTTTACAGCACAAACACTAAGACATCTGCTAAACAAACTAGTATTAAAACTTCTCTGCCCTTGAAACTCACATTCATTGAAACAGCGTTGAAACCCACATTCAAAGAAAATACATTTTTCCAGTGGCAAATAAAGATTAATTCTGGGCTGTTTTCAAATCATAGGCCCCTTGCACATGAAACATACATGTGCTCTTTGATACACCTTCCTATTGTTTTGAACATTTTTCCAGTAAACTATGAAACAAAACGCATGCACCAATAATGACAAAACTGCCCAATTCAGAACATCTTTCCAGTAAACAATGAAACAAAATGCATGCACCCATAATGAAAAAACTGCCCAGTTCAGAACATTTCCATCATAAAAGTCTACTCAAACTTCTACAGTCCACCATTATCAGTAAATATGCACAATTCTACAGTCCACCATTATCAGTAAATATGCGCAGTTCTACAGTCCACCATTATCAGTAAATCTGCACAATTCTACAGTCCACCATTATCAGTAAATATGCACAATCTCTGAAGAAGTAAAAAAGTCATCTAAATAATTCCACATTAAATAAATCTGTAACTAATGAAGAGGTTGCTGCTAGCAAACACCTTTATATTTCATGGTTTCATCGAAAAATAGTGTCTGATGCCCCTGAGGAATAAATTGACTATATTACATTAAAAATGATAAGCTAGTAATATTGCAATAGGAAATGGATGGCAAACTGATAACAGGCTCATAGTTAGTATCTTAACTTTTTCAGTATGGCAGCATTCACCCCTTGTGGGAGTAGAACCAATAACCTTCTGCATCAAAAGCAACTACACAACCTGGTGTGCTACTAACAATGCAAGCTGACTTAGCATTAGCAGCACTAAACTTCTCTTCCCCTGCAGCTCTCAGCTCCTTGTAAAATCTACTCAATACTCAACTGCATCTCAACTTCGCAGCACAAGAAATCTGGAAAAAGCCAAATTTATTGGGGGGTGGTCAAAAGCCCAAAAACCAGGGACACATTAAACATTGGTTGTATAATCTTGGAAAGTTGCTAGAATAAAATGCTGTGTTACCACCATACATTTTACTGCCAAGGTCCCTGTGCAAAGCAGTCAGAGCAACATGTCACTATGCCAAATCAGCTGCTTTGTAAAAGAGCGGAAGTCTGAAACTTAAATGGCTATCATTTCATGAATTCAGTTCTCACCACAGCTGTCAACCTTAGCACAAAAAACTGGACAAAGCCAATAATGGGGTAATACAGTCCCAAAAATAAGGACAAATTTCAAATATTCATCTTATAAACTTAGGTTGTGTTACTATGTATTTTCTGAAGAATATGAAGTCTGAAATTCAAATGCCTGTCAATTTTACTTCTGACGGAACAAAAACAATTTTCAGCAGAGGCCCAGGGAGAAATACTGCAGACACATGTCTTTATAAGATGGTAGGACACCAGAGCAAATCCACACAAACACAGGGATAAGATGCAGACTCCACACAGAAGGCACCCCAGCCAAGAATCAAACCAGAAAACCTATAGCTGTAAGGCAACAATGCTACCACTGCACCATCAAATATGTAAGGAATTAAACATTCAGAAACCTGAAGTCTGAAATTCAAATGCCTGTCAATTTTATTTAACATTTGTTAATCAGGACAGTCTGACTTGGAACAAAAAACAATTTTCAGCAGAGGCCCAGGAAGAAATAATGCAGACATGTCTTTGTAACATGGGAGGACACAAAAGCAAACCCACACAAACACAGGGAGAAGATGCAGACCCCACAAAGAAGGAACCCCAGCCAAGAATCAAACCTGAGAACCTGCAGCTGTGAGGCAACAATGCTACCATCAAATATCGAGCATTGCAACATTTAGAAACCACAGATATTATGAGGAACAGATCAGATCAAATATGAGGCAAAAATCTGCAATTTTTTTACAAATGGTGGTGGGTAGGGAATTCAGGTCTTTAACACCTGCATACAAGGTACAGGGTTCAAGCCTGAGGTATTCCCTACCACACCACCATGAGTCTAGCCACCGGTATATAGCAACTGGGACATTCACACACACACACACACACACACACACACACACACACACACACACACACACACACACACACACACACACACACACACACTCACACACACACCTACCTTACCTGTAGTAGATTGGCAAACCTGCTCCAAATCCCCGTCCACACATAAATCCGTAGCTGCCAACCAATCCCTTCGTGCCATACATCCATACCCGCCCGTTCACAATCCACACGAGACCCCACCTGTCCAGCTCCAAATCGCAAGATCTTCCCAACGAGACTGCAGCAAACTCCAGACTGCTGACGTTGCAGTCCGACTCCGATGGGTTTTCCCAGTGACTTTCCAGGACAGTCTATTGCAGTTACAACTGCATAGACTTCTAGGATCTTGCTCTTACATGTTTCCCAGTCCGGACTGCTGCTGAAACAGTCTGCGCATGCTCCAGACTGTCTCAGCAGCAATCCGGACTAGTGCTCATGTGCGAAAGTCTGCGAATTTTGAATTTTTTTTATCTTTTATTTTATTTTATTTATGTTTTACAGCTGGGGGGGCTGCAGTCCGGCAGTCCAATAGCACGGGCCGCCCCTGGCAGTCCCCTGTGGACATTGTGTGGTCAGTCTCTCTAAATAAAAGTAGTTGAGAGTGTAATTGACTAGAGGGTAGGTCAGAAGCAAGTTTGCTACTGCATGCCTTGTGTGGTGTTTAAAAGTATGTTTTGATACAATGATTCTAAAAGTAAAAAGATGGGCTGTAGATTCAGACTCGACAATTCACTCATTCACAGAAGACTTCTGAAACAGACATTATCCAGACTGATGACATAATTGTACACAAGTTTTTTTTTTTTTTTATCAACCAAGCCTAATTCTCCTCATCAGAAAAAATTCATGCATTAAAGGTAAGTTTCTTGTCACCACTAGAAATGATTGTGTCATCATGTCTTTAAACATTACATTGCTTTAAAGTTGGGCAGTGAAACTGAAGAAATACAAAATGATGGAATGAAATGGATGAGGCATAGGATGGTATTCATAGTCAAACTGCAAAGTACGCAGTGGGCTCTACAGGTAAAGAGTTAAAAGGTGTAGAAGAAAAGGGAATGCATATGACTGTGTTTTGACATGCAAAGAAAGGAGCACACTCTAATGAGTTCTGCATAGTATGCAGATGACATCAGTGATAGCAATTCATGATTCATAGCATTCAGGCATGAAGTCATGCAGATGTTGAGTCAGACTATAAAAACATACCTCTCAACCTCATAGCATTAAAAAATCATAGCACTGGCCTTTAAAACTCATGACATTGGGTCAGAAATAGGAACACTCTTGTTTTTCACAGTAGAATGTCTTATATAGTACACCACATATATTTAGTGATAGTGATTCCCTGTATTGGCTTTGTTTATGCATTTAACAAAGTATGTTAAACAGGCCTGACTTTATGTGGAACATCATAAATATTTGAGGAGCAAGGTTAAATCTGGGGGAGGGGGGTCAAAATCGTAGCAGTTGAGACATATGTATAAAACAAAAAAAGCATGCCAACATTTTCAGAGGTGCAACTAGCAATTAATCTAGGAGCTGCAGTAGTTCTCATACAGCAGTATGTCATGAGTACTACTAACATTCACCTGGGGTGTGACATCTTGGCAGGTGGCACCAGTAAAAGCTGTACTAACAAAGGCTATTGTCACATCAGCTAATAGATCAAAACCTCTTGGACTACTTTCAACTGGACAGAGAAATAATACAGACCAGTAGAGTAGTAAGGGTGAGGTAAATAGGACACGTTGCCTGGGCACAAGGTGTTAGAGGGTGCAATCCTGAAGTGCCATTCTTGTATTCTTCTTTCCATACCGGCATTTCTGAATACCGGTACAGAAAGCAAGTTGAAAACTTTTTTGTCTCTCTTGCAGTAAAGACCTGTGGCAAGGCGGGGATGCATGTCTTGGAGCAGGCATGTGTCTAGGAGGGGGCATGTGCTCCATACTGCCACAAGCAGTCTACTGGAGCTGTTTTTTTTTTTTGCTCTTCTGTTTGAGCAAGGACATGGGGTGCTACTTTGGGGACTGGACCAAGACACTGGCTATGCCTCTGATTCAGACACTGGTTACACAAACTAAAAGTGGAGGAATGCATGAACTTCCCATACCAGAGTATACCTAAGTATACCATCCATTCTGGGCACAATAACATTCCAAAAACAAACTGAGGGCACACTGGGTATGAAACAGGCATCATAACCAAGAGGTTCCTCAGTAAATAAATAGCTACCACATGTGGACAAAAGATCTGTTTTCCCAACACAACAGGGGGAGAAAGACACCACCATATGTAGTTTTATTTATCATCCACCTTCGCAAAGTGTAGTGAGCTATAGATTGCATACATGTGATGATAAAATCTTTACCTGTTATGAAGGGTTAGCATTCCTTCAGCTGTCAGACAGTATGCAACACAGAGGAGCTCATTACCAATGTGCCTGCATAGTACAATACTCATGATTCCCACATATGACTTATAAATTCTGTCTGGTTCCATTTCCTGCACTGTGACATCCTACAAGTAGGTAGATAAATGCAGGCACAGTGATGTGTGCTCATATCTAGAGTCATGAGCAGTATGTGCATGTCTTACAGCATGTCTCTAGTATGTCAAAAGTGGTGCAGCATACTGCCTAGAGTCCTACCTGATGATGCACATATGCAGCCTACAGAGCATTACGGAACATCAACATGATACCGTCGACCCAAAACCAGGAATATAATAGAGTACGTATTCAGCATGCTAAGATTTTGGTCCCATTTTCTAGACAAGTCTGAAGGAGCACAGACATATGCCTCTGCCACTGCCTATTGGCTGTTGATAGCATGGTACAGGCTATATAACATGATCTTGAGGAAGCAGGTAAACCAGCCACCATTACTAGGAAACTCCACCATACAAGAGCAGGAGCCTGTTCCAGCCTTCACCACATCCTCAAGTGACAACACTAATGGTGACAGGCAGCAACCAGTGGCTGCATAACACTACCAGACAGGGTTATACACAATATACAGCAGTGCAGCTGAAGTGGCAACTTCTAGTCTACTATTGTATTAAGTAAAGAGAAAAATACTTCCAAACTCCGCTGAAGGTGTCGAAGACAAAAGAAAACAGCAACAGGAAAAAAAGACTTCGAAGCACCACCGCGGCAATTCAATTCTTCAAATTCCTAGAGTTCCAAACAGGCAATCCAATTGGAGCAAATAATTTATTAAACTAAACGAATATTCAAATAAAACAAAGTAAAAATAATAATAATAATAACATCCGATAAGCGCTTTCGGCTATTCAGCCTTCATCAGATCATAAAACTTATTTCAATGTTAACATTTAAAAAGAATAGCTTAACCAATCATTCTTTGTTTCTGACATCCTAATCAAGCTAATAGCCAATAATTATAGAAATAATACTAGTTCCTTATAGGAGGAAAGGCAGAGCTATCGACCAAACAAACTGTCGGATTACGCTCCATTCAACAATCTTCATAGCCAATTAAATGGTTGAATTATATACCCATCATTGGTCCACAAGAGCTGCTGTGCAAAATAACAATCCAGTAATGCTAGCTCTTCATTAATAATCATGACCAATCAAACGGCAAGATTGCACATCAATCGCTGTATACACACATCCTTAAATAAGGGCTTATGATGGCCACTAGAAAAACGATTCTCCAAATCCCTATAGCAGTAATACTAATTCCTTACTGAACAAAATACAAAGAGTCAAAAATATACAATATGTTCCATTCACCATAAAGCCACAAGGGCGGCTACATAAAGTGGCTCTTCAACGGCATTGAATCCTCATTAGAGCTCATCATATACCCATCATTAGTCCACAAGAGCTGCTGTATAGAGTAACAATCCAATGGTGCTAGCTCTTCATTAGTATTAATGACCAATCAAACAACAAGATTGCCCAATAATCGCTGTATACACATCTCCTCAACTAACGTCTGCTAGAAAAATGATTCTCCAAATAGCTATAACAGTAATACTAATTCCTTACTGGACAAAATACAAAGAGTCAAAAATATATAATATGTTCCATTCACCGCAGTCTGCTATTGTATGGCCTTGACATGCACATAGTGGTACTGAGGTGCCACACAGAACAATATGATGCACGCAGTGTTCTGTACATACCTTTTTGGACAGTGAATGACTGAGTCATAGTGTGGCAAACATCTTCACATACACCACACAGGTAGGATGGTGGTGAGGGCCACAACCATAATCATTTGCATAGGTGGCTAGAGACAGATGGATGCATAATTGTATACACAGCAATGTGGGACTTCTGGCCTAGAGAGGCAGAGATGTGGGTCACCAGGGGGTGCCATCAGTGTCAACACATGATTTTCTCTATTGGCACGAGCCATTATTGGCCTGTACAGAGTGGCCACTGTAATATCAGTTCATGGAGAAAACACTAAGGGCCAGTGGAGTATGGTGTCTGTATTGAATGACCACAGCTGTCCTAGAGAAATCCTGGGGGACAGACATGGTGGAACTGGTGGAATAGGACCTGTAGGGAGTGCATGCGAATTTCTCCACCCTAAGCAGCTCTGGGGGCATGGCTGCCTCTGGTGTGGGGTGGGGTATGGCAATACCCTAATTGTGATAAATGCAGACTACGTTCCTTGCAATGGTCATCCTGTGTGGCTACCAAAAGTATGCACAAGTCCCTAGTTATGAGTATAATTGGGGCTACAGACAGTGTCTGCATCAGACCCCTACCATTATTGTGGAGGTGGCCATAAGTGGAACATGTGCAACCATATACCTCAGGAGTCCACTCACAGCATTGCGTGTGGACTTCATTGTCTCCTGAAAGCTTTAGAAGTGCTGGGTAACATCTTACTGGATGCTGTGCATCACTCTAGGCAACCCCAGGTTAGTGTGGGTAGCAGCAGGCCTTCCTGGATTATAGACCTACATATCTGTTAATTAAGACTGCAAGCTGCCTACATATCTGGGGTTGGCAGCTTGAAACAGCAATTAGTTACTGTAGTGTAGGCAATAATATGGGTGACTTTGCTTGAGTGCACATGCTCTACATTCTCTTGAGTAACAGGTGTAGGGGAGACCACAGTGCTACCCCAGTCAATGTGGGTAGAACCATGCAAGAGGGAGGGAAACAGTATGTTAAGAAGATCACAGTGTTACCCCAGTTGGTGGGTGTAGGACCAGCCTGGAGGGAGACAGTATGTTGAGGAGATCACAGTGTTACTCCAGTCAGTGGGCATAAGACCATCCAGGAGGGAGAGAGTCAATGCTGGTGCATTCTGGGACTGAGAATCAGTCTTATGTCAGCATCCTAAAGTGAACCTGTGCTGACAGTGATCTCAGCCTGTTATCTTGGCTCAGCATCTATAGGTGTCACTATAATAGTGGTCTGTCCTGTGAATAAACAATTACTAAAACAACAGACTGACAGTTCCCACCGCTAGAAGATGTTATGCCCTGCAGTGTGTAAGCAAATGACAAGGAGATGCATGCTGTCAACTATCATACACTTACCTGTGCTGGCAAGCCTATAAGTTTGAACATGCAATATACCTACACAGTGCCTAGTAAGTGGTCATTGTGTGCTCCCTAATGTCTCTGTGGCAGAGTCACTGTACAGTACCATGCACTATAGCTACTAACCTGGCTGGTCTCCATGTGAGACACACTATGTCTAGCCACTCTCCTGTGGTATGATTCCTGTTCCTTCATCATTGTTAGGCAGAAATACCAGGAATAACTCATCTATAAAGACTGCAGTGGAAGGTAACCCCCTTCTAGTACCAGTCCTTTCTGTTGCTATATTTTGTGTCCTCTTTGAGGCCGGCTTTATTATGTCACTGACATACTTCCAGCATTGCTTCATTGTGCAATTATTTCAACTGACAGCATTGACATCGTGGACTACTGTGTCCAACATACAGTCCAATAATGACTGGTGGGTACCCACCTTCCAAACAGGCATCGCCCATGGGTCCTGAATGCCTGTAGCAGGACTTTGCTCTTGTCAAGGCTGAATTTGTCTAACCTCTGCTGTCTGCTGACACAAGAGGACAAGTGATATTACCAGATGGATGATATGTGGGTGCAATGTGGTAGCACTGGCACATGCATGTTGGCCTAGCTATTGAGCACATGACAATTTTGGCCAGGGATGGTTAAATGGTACACTAGATACTGGGATATCCCAGAGGTTTGCTAGGTGGATAGTGGTAGGACAGACCTGTGCTCTGGTATGTAACATACAATGGTCCAGTGGGATGGGGGTTTCCCTGACAATAGTTGTGGGGGCACACAGTGACACATGGATGGTAGAGGGGGAAAAGTACGATGGTAGGCATAACTCTCAACGTATTTGTTCAAGAATTCAAGACAAAAACAAAAATGATGGGATAAAGGCCCAAAATCAGGAATAATTTTTAAATATCATCTAGTTCATTTAGAAGGTAAATAGAACAGCATTTTTTGCATCAGCATGCATTTTTTTAAACATTAAGTATGAAACTCTAATGTTTGGTATTACTGACTGGATGTAATCCTCATTGATTTACCATTAAATTAAATATTTTATGAGAGTCAGGGGAAAAAAATAGGAGTCAAAATCATGCACTTTCAGCAAAACTCAGGGCAGTTGAGAGGTACATGCTAGGGGTACTGTGAGTGTGGATGTCCCCAGCAGGTGTGCCCAGGGCAGATGATTATGCCATGTGAAGGGCAGGCAGAAGAAGGGAGAACAGTCATTTGGTTGTACACAGATGCTTGTAGCAAGCCAGCAGTCTCCACACAAGCAATGCAACTATATGTCCATTATTAGTGTTACCATTGCCTGCTCCCAAGCACAGGAACACAGGTATATGGCAAACAGTGGTGTAATATAGCCTAGGGCAGGTACAGGAGAAGGAAGTGTAAGACCTGCTGAAATAAGGTGCCATCCTCTGGATGGGGTTGTAGGTCTACAGATACATATCTGACACACTTTATAGCTGAAGGTATGCTGCAGACAAGCATAGTACTGATCACTTGTGTTAATACATCTACATTATCATTACAACAGACTATTCAATGGCTAATATGTACACGAATATGATACTGCTTTAATACCCCTATCATCTGCCGTTGAATACTGTGCACCTGCTTTCAGCTCTAGCCTCTGGTCTGTTTAATGTCTATTCTTTGCCTCCAGACAAAGCTTCAGACTGTACAGGTAAGTCTGCTGCTTGTTTCTTATTGTGTATTTTGGCATCGAACATGGCAGATCAGCTGTAAGGATCACTAATGTATATGAGTTTGCATTATATATGCTAATGAGGATAGATTTCACCAGTGGCTATAAGTAGCTACTTTTCACAGAAATACATCTGTGATGCGAGGCACTCATAGATAGGTTCTGCCACTTGTCACTGAGGTGCCATGCATAACTTCTCATGCAGGCCATCAGTTAACATACTCATGTCATGTTTCATCACAGTTTTGGTTTTAAGGTACGCTATGCATAATTCAAAGTCCCATGCAGCGCATGTCTGTCAGACTGCCATTTTGTATTGCTATAGATCTGGGGTGATGGCTGCTGATTCTATTGCCCCACAAAGAGCTCATTCACTCCTACAAGGTTTGTTTTCTTAAGGCTGTTATCTATTTGCATTGTCTTCTAAGATGTATTCTTTCTAACTCAATTTACCATTCCTACGCTGTCCATATGGTCTTTGGAGTCCTTGTCTACCCTTAACATTTAGACCTCTACATTACTATGCAACCAAGTGCTGGCTGTACAGCATGTATTTCAGACTAACGTGCGCAGTGCTCTTTTCTAGTCTTGCGTCAGTATATGTAAATAACAGGTATCTGTGATCACTGTTCAATACACAATTATTTCTGATAGATGTCACAAATTTATTTTCAGTTATTCTGACTTATAAAGTGTGCTAAGTGGGCAGTTGCTGATTAGTGCTACAGAGATGCGACTGAAGGTGTGTAGAACACCAGCTGCAGAACAGATAATGGTGCAGAATGCAGTGACTGAATTAAGCCACAGCACTCTAGGTCATAAACTGCAAAAGTGAAGAAGCTAAATTGGTAAAGTTAATAGGTCAGAGGAAAGAATTAGATAAAAAAATTGCAGTATCATCTTGTTAACAACTTCCGGCCTTTTCTAATACTATCTGTTATTAGCTGGTAAGTAATTTAGTTAAATAAATCATATCCAAAACAGGTCTGGACACCATAAGGAGCTATGGATGTTAACTAGAATTATAATAAAATGCCCTATAGGTTTGAATGAGTTAACTGCTGCAAACAAAATTGTCACAAAACATAACAGATTCTGTGGAAAACACCAAAAAAAGGCTAAAATGAAGTTCAGTGACAAATGTACAGGCAGAATATATCATGTACAGTTGCAGTCTGTGAAAGACAATACTCTTATGGGCTTGGTTTTCAGCCTTCCAGTTGCTTTGTATCTGAGATTGCTGTACAGCTAGGTCTGGGAATTTGGCCTTATCCTGCTGTTGTGATCTCGGAGTTGGTGTACGTAATTTGTAGGAGGTGATTATTGATATTTTTAGATTTGATCTAAAAATGTTTGCTCTTTTTTGTATTCACTCATTTGGCAATTTGTGTAATGATATGACAATCAAGTATGAATCTATTTCTTTTAATCAATGATGAGCTTTGATCGACAGAAAACACATCAAACAAGTACATCAGTTATTACTATCATCTAAACTAAAACATATCTAAACCAAGTAATCATAAATGCAGACAAATGTGCTACATTTGCAATCATCAAGAAATATTCAAAACGTTGCTTTTACATCGCTCACACACCCAACAATTAAATATACTAACTGCGTGGTCACATGACTGTGGAGGAAAAAGAAAACTACTGAATTATAGTACAGCTGAACTGCTAAAATGTGACTGTCATATAATTCATGCACTTTCACCACCATTGCAAGTTACCAAAAACGCCAGCACACAATTAATGCATACCCTAAGCAAACCAGTAACACCCATATGTATGTATATGTATATATATATATATATATATATATATATATATATATATATATATATATATAGAGAGAGAGAGAGAGAGAAAGAGAGAGGGAGAGAGGTAGAGGGAAGCATATATATATATATATATATATATATATATATATATATATATATATATGGGTGTAGGACATTTCACTGAATGCACATTTCACTGAAAGTCAATTTAGTGTGCACTTTTCACTGCAAGCTCAATTCACTGAAAACTCACTTCACTGAAACACATTTCACAGAAAGTTATATATGGCCTTTCCCCACTGTAGTGTGACCCTGGAGTTAGTATATATAGTAAGGGGAGGTGTGGGGGCACCACCCCCCACATCGGAGGGGTGTGGGTGGGGTGTAACCCCCCACATATTTTAAATATTTTGAACTATATACATGGATACTTGCAATTCCAATATATTACTCTTTTCTGAACATAATATATACTTAAAATATGTGGGGGGGGTGCCCCCCCTTTCTATACATACTAACTCCAGGGTCGCACTACAGTGGGGAAAAGGCCATATATAACTTTTAGTGAAATATGTTTCAGCGAATTGAGTTTTTAGTGAATTGTGCTTTCAGTGATTTGTGTTCAGTCATTTGAGTTTCAGTGAAATGTGCTAGACCCATATATATATATATATATATATATATATATATATATATATATATATATATAAATATATATATATAATAAAATAAAAATAGCTGTGCATGCACACGAACAGAGGGGCAAGGAGTGTGCATGCACAACGAACAGAGGGGCAGGGAGTGTGCATGCACAGCTATTTTTATTTTCTTCTTAATAAACTGTCAGTTTCTTATTGTCGTGTTATGCCTCAACAAGCTTCTTTTTGGATTTGGTTTTCGTGCCGCATTTGAGGCACTGTACCCTTGGTTGTTGATTTTTTACGTGGATATAGTTTGTAATAGTTTGGTCACTGATTGTATAGGACTTACCTATGCAGTGTAATACTTTCCTTACAACTTATAAACATACTATTTAGAAGTCAGAGATAATTGTAGAAATGTCAGCTAGGTTTGACTTAAAGCTTTCTGTAATCTGAAAATGCAGATCAAGTGTGCACAGACTCTTCAAGACATAGTGTTTTGAGTTACACTACAGTATTTATCAACCACTGGAGATTCTCCTTTATATTCACCCTCACTTTATTTATAGTGAATTACCCAATCTGAAAATGAAAAGTGAATATAATTGCTGTATTACGGCAGATTAACTCAAAAGAGAATAAAGGCTTACAGTCTGTAGTCCTTCTTCTGATCAGAAATTCTGAGGCAAAAGTGTCTGATGCTTAGTGCCATTCCCACAAGCCCCAACCTGTGTACCCCTATAATACTTTCCACCTCTATATCAGATCTACATCTTCAGTGTTCAGTCTCACTCTGTGCTGTTCCCAGCCTATGTGCTTCTCCGCTGTATTCATTCTCAGTCTCGCTATCTCTATACCCCTCCCTTGTATATCAAAGGAGGTGTGGCCTTTTCCACTCAGGGTAGATGTGGATCCTCCTCCCATACTGTCACAAAAACTGCAGCTCCGCATACCATATAGCAGTCTCTAGATGGTACTATAACACAACCCTTAGAATCCCTTTATTAAGCACCCAAGAAGCATTGCCACAATTTGTGTTAACATGGACTCTAGGGATTTTGGAAGTACTTAAAATGTGTATGAAGAGCTAGGATACACAGTAGATAAAGAATGACACTGCAGTGTTTTTAAATTATTTATTTATTAATTTATTTAGGAGCAAAAGGAACAATACAAGGCATGCAGTTATGGGAAATATAAGATGCCTAACAATGTACACTTTTGAACAGACATGCGTAAAAGTTCTTACCCTTAATAGTGCTTGCCTCCTGAGTAGGACGTACCTGCTAACCATAGGGTAAATTTGTGTCTACCCACCCAGTCATCAAGACTAGCCTTAAGGATAGCAAAGGTAGAACTTTGACCTGGATTAGTAATTTATTCCACAGACTGGGAATATGTTGAATTAGGAACCTATTCATCTAGCAAGTTTTGCTTATTTGTTGCTGTAGACTTAGGTCTTTACTACAGGTGTTTCTTGAGCCACCATTTTAGTGTGGAAATAGGAGGTCAGATAGGATTGTTTTTCATGGCTTAAAATGGTGAGCCATAGGTTCATAGATTAGTACTAGGCTAAGTGCCCTTGTGGGCCATTTTAAGCCTAGACAATTACTCCATGTGAGAATCAAACCCCGCACTTTGTGTCTGTAAGGTAAACACCTTAACCATTATGCCAACCTCCCATATAGGTTACCTCCGAGCAGCCAGTGGGAGGAGACCTGTGTTAGTCTGTAAGGATAGGTGAAGGATTTGAGGGCTTTGATTTTTTGGTTGAAATCTTTGTAACCACTACAGATGAGGAATACGCTTGGATTTGAGCAAACCACAGGAGAAATTGTATTCAAATGATTGGTTTAATGAGGGAAGTGTACAGGGGAATGATGACTTCCTTGGATTATAAGGATATTGTCTTGGAAACTGACTGCGTGAAGAAGCATTTCCTGACTATGGTGGAAAAATGATGATTGAGTGAGAAAGAGTTGTCCACATATGTAACCACATCTCTTACGTCTGTAAATGTCTGAAGATGAGTTCCATTTATGATATGAGCTGGAAAAAGCTTTTTTCCCAAAAGCAACTATATTGTACTTTTTTGCATTTAGCTTGAGATTGTTTCACCCACATCAGGTATATATGCATATTCAAGCCTTTGTTAGAGCATTTCAATATAAGTTTTTGTTTTTGCCCTTGCAGCATGCATGGCTCTGGATCTTTGCCCCTGTTATATAGCATGCAGTATTCAATATCACTGCTGGATACAGAATAAAAATATTTGAGCAACCTCCCCAGCCTTTGCTGTGTATCTTCTTCTGCTACCGAGGTAATGTTGGTTGCCACGTACTGTGAGTAGGACCAGAATATTAAAGTCTCAGACTTGCATTTAAAATTCAAAATTGCTGGCACTTTTTTGAATTATATTCTAACACAAGATAAGTAGATCTAAGATGTGAAATTAGTATGTAACAGAGAGGATCTATTGGGTTGCTGTCCACAGATCTGAATCTCTTGGCCACTCCATTAGTAGCCATTATTTATTAGTTTATTTAGCTCTTGTCTACATTTATAGCTCCTGGCCTGATAGCACAGAGGTTAAGGTGCAAGATTACCATCTGGTAGGTTAGGGATCAAAACTTGGCAGGGGAGCAACTGGGCAGCAGCAGCAGCAATAGCAGTATTTGTGCAGAAGGAAGGCCTGCAAATCTGCTTCTGTAATATGCCACAAAAACCCTGTGGAGTCCTGCCATGAGTTAATTTTGACTCAACAGCAATTATTTGCTCTCTTACATGTCTGGCATGTGACTAGAGTGGTATCCCCATATGCTCAGTTAGTAGTCTTCAATTGCATGACATAACGATTACAGTTATGACTAATGGGAAAATGTATATTCTACCAGTCTGACCATCTAAGAGAGTGGATTTACAAAAAAGCCATAGGGCATCTAAAATGGATGCAACACATTCAAAGCAGCTGTAAAGGAATGCAGTAATCACAGAAGCACAGCTATTTCTCTTCATATCATTTATCTTTCTCTTCTCTGTCTTTCAGTTTCTCTCTTGCATTTGTCTCTGTCTCTCCATACACACTCACACACACACACACACACACACACACACACACACACACACACACACACACACACACACACACACACACACACACACACACACACACACACACACACACACCAGTTAGACAAAATTATATATGAATGTCCCGCTGAACAATGTATGAATTAAAAAACAAAACTAAACATTAAATCATCAAGAGCGTGGAACTCTTTGTCATTCTCTTCTAGAGTAGTTCAAGTAGCAGATGCCAAGCCAAAGCTAAACATATCTGTGCATTTTATCTGCATTCCAGGACAGTAGAGAGGAGCTTCAAATCTTCACTGAAGAAAATGTAAGAATCTTAAGACCTTTAAGAATGACCTTTCTCTCAAGCATGCAGGGAACATAGTTATAACTTATGAAATTTTTATTCACTTGATAAGTTCCACTAGGAAAGACTACATGCTTTATAAAATCATATTACACAACTGGAGGCTGTGGTGACAAAGTCAGAGGTCTCCAGGATGCATCTCTTTAACATTTCAAGTTTATTCACTTTGTCAAAAGATCTTAAAATATTTAAATATTTTAGGTATATTTTGACCATATGCTGAAAAATGGTAATAATTTTGTATGCTCCCTCCTCCCTCCCTCTACAGTAATGACCTTTTGCAAACCTGAGGTGTAAGTTTGGGCTGCCATATTAAAGAATTGTCATCTAGTTGCAGGACTGTTACATCAGTGGACCCCGGCTAGAACATCTGTTTGCCTTTATTTCTCCCCATTAAGCCATCTATCACTTCTTCTGCTTCTGACAACCCTGCAAAGCAAACCAGCCAGAGAAAAGATAAATGAGGATCACTGGTGGTCATGAAAGAAGATCCCCTCACATGCCAATGTCTTTGAACTCATGCAAGTGAAATGTAAGAGTACATCCAGTACTGGAACCTAAACCTTACCGCAATCTGATCAGCTCCTGAAACCTGTCAACCAGGATGCACTCTGCATGTTTACCATTCACTAAAATAGTCTGATATTTGTCTCTGTCTGTATTCACAGCAGCTGGGTAGAATGCTGTCCATATACGATCAATTACACTTCCAAATTAAGAGGAAAAATGTATGCGTTTACTACAACCAATGTATATTGTACTTGTTTTTCTAAGAGAAGCAGCCACCAACCTGTTGTTGTTTTGCACAAAGGCCACAGTTAAGGCAAGTGAAATAGATGCAGCAAAGATTTTGTAGCAGCACTTATAAAAGAAAGTAGTAATCAATGAGCCAGAGTTGTGTGCATATGGCTTAAAACTTACACCCACAAGCGCAGACATACACACACAAATAGTGGTTAAACAATCTGCAGATAAGGTTGTCTGTTAATGAGCTTACAAAATGCAAAAACATTAAATAATTAGATGTATGAGATTGTTACAGTGCAGGAAATATCGTTCACAGCTGCCCTAATCAGTTACTGTTTACTATAGCTCTACAGTCATTGTGTGATGAGCTGTTTATTTAATGTTTGTGAACAGGGAAAATGGACTGATCCATAACAATCCATTTTAGCCACTGCCTGTAAGAATGAGTTCAGATATATAAGTGAACATGCATAAACATATAAGTGGCGATGGTTTAGCAGAGTTAGATGCTGCATACTTCTTTTTGTGTAACTATGGTGACAAGTTACTTTATGCTAGAAATGGGATGCAGAAAGCATCAAGACAGTGTGGGTGTCGTAATTAAGAGAATGATAAAGGACAAGTGCCTCTACTATCCCATTCCTTACTTTTGACAGTTTAATATGTTTATAATTCATAACACTGTTAACCTTAATCTCTGCAAAGCAATGCCTTTTTATTATCCCCACTTATTTCCCTGTTCATTGTTTTCTTCACTCTGCATGCTGGGTGATGTCTCTTAGCAGTACTGCAGTGGGCTGAATGGGTGTTTATATTGTTTTTACTGAACAGTAATGGTGTAATATATGAATGATCCTCACGGGTCAGGTGACTCAGGTCATATTCTAATCTTTGGGCAAATCAAAAGTTCCCATGACATTTAATACATGTTGTTAGAACACAGTAGCTGTATATCACTCCTTCTTCATGAAGGTACTATGAATGTGTGCTAATGAAAAAGAGCATCACTGCGGTATTGCAATGTCCCATCTGCAGGCTGATGAGAAGTACAACAACGTGGCTCATAGCTTTGGTGAACATCATCATCATCATCATCATCGATGCCCTTTTTCTCATTTTCTACGTAAGGTTGGGGTGGTGTGTCAGCTGTTGCCATCTCTCTTGATTTAATGCCACCCTTCTACCTTGTTTGACAGTTATGTCTGACTGTTGTAGGTCTTCTCTCACACAATCTAGCCACCTCTTTACTGGACACCCTCATTTCCTCTTGCCTTTTTCCCATCTCTCCAAAATCTTATTCAACAAATTGTCTTCTTGTTTTCCTGTACATGCCCAAACCATTGTATTCTGTTCTCGCTGACCTTCTCTGCATTTGGATCTACTCCGGCTTCTGCTCTGATGTCCTCATCTCTTCATCTGTACTACAGTCTGCATCCTACCACCCATTAGAGGCACATAATCTTCATCACCTCTAGCTTCTTCAACTGCCCTGCCTTCACTGCTAATGTTTCTGTACCATACAGTAGTATAGGTCATACCACTGTTTTGTACACCTTGCGTTTCAGCTTTTTTGGCATTCTTCTATTATACACCACCATGCGCAGCGCCTCTGTTTCTAGCATTGACCTCCTCATTCAGACTTCCCTTCTCCTCAACCATCCCTCACAGACATTTGAAGCTGTTATTCTGGAGTCTATGGTTAATTATTGAACAGATTAACCATTGAATGGCACATCATCGAAATCCAGTTGTCAAATGTACATCCATCAAACAAGCAGTTCATCAAACCTGTAAGATGAGGAAGGTAACTAGTTGGCCAGCACTTCCCCATCTCACGTTTCCCCACTGTAGTGTGACCTTGGAGTTGGTATATATAGTTGGTGGGTGTGGGGGCGAAGTTCCTCACATGGGTGGGTTTGAAATACTGCCATTTGTGAGACGAGGAAATGTTGGCCAACTAGTTACTTTCCCCATCTCACAGGTTTGATGAGTTACTCCAAGTCCAACTAACTGTAGGAAAGACCCACTCCACATCATTGTTAGCTATAGGTCCCCCACCATGAACCACAAAAACACACATCCAACCTGGACCTACTTGAGTCACTCTCAATACAGTCAAATACCCTGGTCATGGGTGAGTTTAGGAGCACAAAAGCGCTTGCCCAAAGTTTCCTGGGCTTTGTTAACACAAATGCTCTGGGGCAGATAGCCAGCACCCCCACAAGCAGCTGTAACATCCTTGACATAGTGCTCACCAACATGGGGGATTGCTGCACCACCCCATGTGTGGGACCCTCCCTAGTAAAGTCCAATCATAAATCAGTTTGGTTCGAAGTAACGAAAATACCTGACCCACCCTCAGGAGCAAAAAAGTTAAAACATTCCTCCAAAGTAAACTATAGCCTACTGAGTGATGACATCAATAGTTTTAGACCCCTGCCAACACTGACAGCAATGTCCTGTATAAACATCTACATAAATGCATGAACTCAGCCATACCAGAATGGATCATATCAAGATCCACACGAAAAAATAAGCCACCCTGGTGGGCATCCAGCATAAATAGGTTGTACAATAAGAGAAAGAAACTGCTGTCAAAAAACAAGAGGGAACAGTCCCAGCAAGGGAAGAACAGGTCTATATTAGAACCGCGAAAGCCCGTTTAAGTGAATACGTAAACGTCGACACATATTGCGTGAACCATGAGTACACTGAATGCCCGAAAACACGAAATTCAAAATCTCGAATCGGCATGGTTGGCCCTTCTGCAATATAGCTTCGTAAGGTAAGTGTGTGATAGTTATGGACCTTAGGGTTAGGGTCCGGGTTAACGTAAGTGCATAGATAGTAATGTATGTAAGGTTTAGTGTAGGGTTAGAAGTAGGGTTTCGCTTAGTGTATGTATGTATGTGGTTTATTTATTTTGTTTGGGTGGGTAGTATGTAGCAAGCGGTGGGGTTGGCCAACTATGCTGGTTCGAGATTTTGAATTTTGCATTTTCAGGCATTCAGTGTACTCACGGTTCCCGCAATATGTTTCGACGTTTACATATTCGCTTAAACGGGCTTTCACGGTTCTAATATAGACCAGGGAAGAACTCCTTCCAAAGCATAAACAAGCAGATTAGACATCTTGTAAAGTCCTTTAAAGCTACTTATGCAACTAAATTAGCATCCCTTGCTAAGGTAAATCACAAAGCATTCTTTAGCTACATATGAAATATAAAAGGGAAGGCACAGCTTTGTGCTGAACTAGCTGTGGATGAACCTGAACCTGAGCACATTGCCAACCTGCTAGTGGATGGGATTGGTGAAAACTAAGCCCCGTGTCCCCACCAATCATACAACATAACATACCTGTCACCGACCTCTGCCTAGTATCTCCAGACAGCAAGTCATAGCTGCACTCTTCAAGGCCAAAAACACATCCTCTATGGGACAAGATGACATCCCAGGCTGCCTATTAAATAGTCTAAGACAGAAGTTATCGGAACCGCTGAGTATGCTCTTCAGTTTCAGTCTAAGCACTGGCTTTGTCCCAGCTTTGTGGAAAACAGCCATCGTAATTGCCTTGCACAAAGGTGGTCCCTCAACTGACCCCTGGAACTATAGACCAATAAGCCTAACCAGCCTTATCTGCAAGGCCATGGAGGGAATTATCATGGATCTTATCAACAAGGATATAGCTGACCTTCAAATTCTTGACCCAACGCAGCTTGACTTTGTTAAGGGCAGATATTGTCTGCTAAACCCGGTGGACTTCTTTGAGAATGTCAAAAAGGCCTTGGATGAAGGCAAAACCATTCACACTGCCTATCTTGACCTAGCCAAGGCCTTTGACACAATCCCTCACTCAGGCATCATTGAGAAACTCACCCAGCTGGGGATTAACCCTTACATCACTAGATGGGTTGTCAGCTGGCTCACAAACAGAACACATAAAGTCAAAATTGGGGATGCCAACTCTACTAGCAGAACTGTTACCAGTGGGGTTCCACACAGGGATCTGTGATAGGCCCCTCCTATTGTTAGGTATCTATTTTTCAGAAGTTCAGATGAAAATAGATAGCCTATGGCTTACCAAGTTTGCTGATGAGTGCAAACTGGGTGCAATCATCGAATCCCCCAAAGATGTCAACATACTACAAAATGGGCTTACATAGACAAATGATTGGTGTCAAAGCTATGGACTTAAACTGAACAGAAAAAAATTCATTATCATCCCCTTCGGCAAAGGAGAAACCCCTGCTAATTACAACATTAATAATATCCCCCTGAGTTCAAACCCAGTGGTGACAAATTTAGGAACACAAGTTGATAGTAGTCTTAAGTTTGATTATCAGGTATTCACAGTGGTAAGGAAAGCCTTCTATATTGCACACCTCATAAGCAAGGGTATAGAATCGAAAGCTAAGGAGCTTATAACTCCCCCATACTCGGCTGTCATCAGACCAATAATAGAGTACAGTGCTCTCTTCTGTATCTACCTCACCAGACATCTGCAACATCTGGAGAGACCTCAAATGTTTCTCACCAAGAAAATTCAGGGCCTACAACAAATGACCTACACAGACAAACTGAAGATCCTATCACTTTACTCAGTATTGAATAGACTGCTTAGAGGCAACTTGTGCCTGGCCTACTGAGCAGTCTTCAACCCTGCCTTCATGAAGCTGCTGCACATCTGCAAATCCAATGGGACAAGATTCACTCGCTCTAGGGATCTTAACCTAACCTGTGACATTAACAGGACATGCTAGAGAGACAGATACATCTTTCAGAGGTTGCCATTTTTCTGGAACAAACTCCCAATTTATGTAAAACAGAGTTTGTCAATGATCTTATTTAAGCGTAACCTGGAAAACATAAATTTACACCTATGTCCCTCTTAGACAGGGGCAGCTGATGATGATCTTAGATTCGCACACAAACATAGACTTGGTTGATAATGGAACAATGGTATAACATGGTTAGGCTCGTAGAGGCCTTAGGGCCAATAACCTAGTAACCTTCTATAATCCTATGATCCTATGACATAAAACCAAATACTCCACTTCTAACTTGCCCACAATCAAAACTACTAACCCTTTCTAAAGACATACACCTCAATCCTGCCCCCCCAACATTTCCATCATCTACAACACAGCAAAAATGTAATAATAAATTAAAAACTCTCTCAACTTCTGGACTTTTCCAATATATAAACTGCCAAAGCATATACAATAAAATTCCAGACCTACATGCAGGGGTTCTTCCCACTCTCCCAACATACTAGTACTAACAGAAACATGGCTAAAACCTAACATCAGAAATACACAAGTATTTGCCCCAGGCTTCAGTACCAGGAGACAAGAAAGATCTCATAGAAAAGCTGAGGGTATAGTTATATTTTATAACAACTCAATAGTATTCTCACCATATCCATTCTGCCCACCCACCTTCAGCATCTCTGAAGCACTCATTTCCTCCAACAAATTAACGACCACAAAAGTATCATCACTGTTTACATCCCTCCAGGCAATAATAAGGCAACTACAGAGGTCCTTTTCTGCTAGCTATTAACCAACATTAACCTAGAAACAATAATTTTATATGGTCTAAACATAGACTGGCACTTTTTCTCTTCTACCCATCCTACTTCTACCATCAGCCTATATAAATTCACACAACTGATTACCAACTAGATGTAATAAATCCTATAACAAATATTTCACTCTTGACTGGGCCCTCACAACAGACTCAGGCAAAATTATCTTCTGCAGGACCCTCTCCAATTCTTTGAATGACCACCTTTAAATCTTTGTCAAAAGACATTCAACTCACTTACCAAAAACCCACTGGTATTGCACAGTTTGCAGCCTAAGTTAAATAAATATATATTCATAGACACACTAAAAACTGGCACCCTTTAAAAACTCTCCTCCTGGATGAAGCAGTGAAATATTTTAATAACACATGATATTAAACTAAGCCACCCAAACAAGAAACAAAAGAGTTAAATATAATCATGACCCATGACTCTGCAAATCCACTAAACAACTTATGAGGTCCAGAAATAAAGCTTGGAAATCATGGCTTCATAGCAAAGCACATTCCGACCTTCATTACTTCAGAGAGCGTTGAACCTGCATCAAGAACCTTAAAAGACCACATAAAAATCTTGCTATACCTCACTCCAAGGCATTCACTCACTTACACTAAGAACTGTAAACAGTTTTGATCTTCCATTAAGCACCTTCTAAGCTCAGAGAGTCCAACCTAACCAGCTCCTACTACTTCTAACCATCCCGACCCTACCTCAAACCAGTTTAACTGTCACTTCATACAGTCACATTTCTAATAATCTTCTCCATACTTCCACTTCCAGCCCCCCACAAGTCGGACCTGAAATTCCTATGTTCAATTGCAGCTCAGTCACCACTTCCAGCATCCCAAAATTTCTCCTAAAACTCAAACCTATTAGTCTCATTGCTGACACTGTCCCCTCTGCATATATCAGCATTATTGCTGACTCTGTCTCTAACTTACCCCATCTAATTCTTGATAAACAGATCAGCTCAGAAAAACTATAACTACATCTGCAAAAAATCCATAATCATCCCCTACACAAAGTTGGGGATGATACTGAATTTAATAACTAACACCCCATACGCATTCTTTCCCCACTATCAAAAATCCTTGAAAAATGTATACCATCCCAACTACTTAAACTCTTCATCGACAATAACCCTTTCTGCTCAACCCTACATGACTTCAGACCACACTATTCCACCCTATTGCTCTACTTAATTTCATAAATCATCAGTCTTTACAGGGATTCTTGAAGCTTTGTCTCTGCAGTGTTCCTGATCTGCCCAAGGCTTTTGACAACATATCCCATCAGACATTTCTCTGTAGAATATTCTCAGTAGGCTGTGACAATGCCTGGCTCTCTTGGTTTTATAGCTACCTCTCTGGTAGATTATAGGCTGTAAAATAGCAGCAAAACAATTTCCATTCCTTCTCATCACTTGTGGTGCCCCACAAGGATCAGCCATCTTTATTAATGGCCTGCACACAGCCGTTAGTGATGCCACAGATGTTTAATATGCAGATGATGCCACACTCCTCCACATTAATAAATTCCTTCCTGAGCTTCAGGAAAGTTCCCAAAAGCATTTTCCTCCACTGAGTCCTTGTTCATTCAAGTTCACCATCTACTAAATGCCAAAAAACAAGCTCATGCTCTTCACTCCAAAATGCCTCACCAGTATTAAAACTAATTTGACCACCACCTCAGCAAACAAAGCCCCTATTGCACTTGTTATGTACACAAAACTACTTGGTGTCATAATATACAAATATATATATATATATATATATATATATATATATATATATATATATATATATATATATATATATTATATTCATATACGACAAGCTATCAAGAAAACCTACCAAAGTCTTTGTATCTTATACTGTAGCCGACACTTTCTAACTGATAACACTGCAAAATAAATAAATAAATAAATAAACATGGCTCTGCATTTCTTCTGTCCAAACATCTATATGCTGCATCCATCTTTACCAGCCAAACTCTACTAATCAAAATGGAACAATGTTACAATAAGAGACCAAGATTTGCAGCAAACCATTGTGCAAAATTTCACTGTTTAGCCTTAAAGCAACTCCAATGTCAAGAACTACCACACTTCCTCTCTATTACCCAACTATTAAATATCCATAAAATTAATAATCCTGTTAACTGCCATACATTACTAAACACAGTCAGATCTTACTCTCCTAACAGACCTCACTGATCCATGGAAAATTGATTAGCTATAATGAAATGCCACAATTGCACTGGCCTGTCATCATTTTCAAACTATGTTTCCAAATTAGGGAATTCTATCCCGTGTCATTAGGCAGAAGACCAACCGACAAAGATTCAAAACTCTACTAAAGCAACCCTTAACCACCTCACGCCTCTGCTCCTGCTTCCCCACAAGATAGATGGGTCTACTTCGGAATAGGGAAATTCCAAAATACCAAAGACCAAAATGCTGAGACGAGAATCACAAAAGTTAAAATGTTGAACCGTGAAGTATTCCCAGGGCAAATAAACAATTGCCCAACATGGGGAATCATGTCCTTTGCCCCACTGTAGTGTGATTCTGGAGTTGGTATATATAGTTAGGGGGGAGTATGGAGGGCGCAGTCCCCCACCTAGGTGGGTTTGAAATAGTGCAGTGTGTTTTAATGTAATGTTGGGCAAGTATTTACTTGCCCTGGGAATACTTATGCGTTTCAACATTTTAACTTTCGTGATTCTCATCCCAGCATTTTTTTCTTTAGCATTTTGGAATTTCAATATTACAAAGTAGATCCAGATAGACGTACTCAACTCTCATGCTGTCTATCACTCCTCCCATGATACAAGCTAAGTCCACCCAATCATTCAAACAGGTTACACTGAAAGTACTGTATATGTGTCTTAATTACTACTGCCCTCCAGTTCTCTAATATCCTTAGTCGGTGTACTTAAAAAGCTTTTCAGAATTCCTCTATACATCTTACCTCATCCTAGCTTTGTAAAGACTTAACCGTCCCTAAAGGGTGCTTACCAATGATAAAATTAATTCACAATATCCTTGGATCTCTTTTTTTGTATATAATGAAGAAGACAATATAAAAGTCAATTTCTGTCAGAGACTCATAACTTCTTTTCTAGCACAAAATTACACATCTTCAGCTTATAAGATTTACATTAAATTGAAATTCCAGGACGCATTTATAATTGCAGTCTTGGAGCAAGTATGACCCTGCACTATCCTCTAATGAGACTTTAAAACACATGATAGTTTTAAACATAAAACATATTCCTTTCAAGAAATTATATTATGCCCAGTTAATAATGCTTATATTACCCCAGATAACACAGCTCTGTATCTAATACTTGCTGATCATGTGATGAATCTAATGCTGATCCTTTTCACTTATTGTGGGATTGCAAATACACTAATACATTTGGTCAGAGTTGCAATTGTGTCTAAATAAGCATTTGCCCAAACTGAAAACTATCATATGGCAATTTGCACTCTTAAACTAATCACAAGACCACCTTGAGTTTCATTAACAATCATGTAGGCTCCGCATGGCACCTACACAATGTAAGCATGTTAGTGTGGTAAGCAGCCCTGTTAACTGAATATGCATGCTGTTCATCGCACCGACACAGATTCAAGCACCTTCTCGTGGCCAGCAATAGTGTCTGCAGCCATGAAAAGGTGTTTGCTAGCAGCAGTTCACAATGTAAACAAAACGGATCACACATAGTTAGTACAAGGATACAAGCATGCACACACACACATTTTAAGGCAAATACAGAAACAAAACAGGATGCGAAGAAATGAAATGGGGGAATTGTTACACAAAGATGTGATATAGTAAGGTAATAATGTTGTGGGGGGGTATGTTTAAAGTGTACTCATATCCCACAGGCAAATGTGATGAAAGTGTGTAAGAAGCATTTTGAACATAAAACCTGCAAGATTGTTGTAATGATAATAACAGTGAATGTTAATCCATACATAAATAATAATGGACATGTTGATAAAAGATGTGGATAGAGACATGATGCTGAAATGCAAAGGGGAGTGAAGATGTGATATACATGGTAATTAAATGGTTGACATGAGATAACAGTTTGCAGGGACAGAAGATACATTATGGGATGAATGCACAGAATACAGTCATAGCATATAAGGATGAATATAAAGGGAACTGATATATGAAAGATGACGAAACTGATGTATGATCCACCTCATCATGTATACACAAGAACAAAAGGACCTTACAGCTGTAATGTCAGCAAACTCAGAAAGTGGCATATTTATGCAAAGAAAAGACACCAGCATGAATAGGAAAGGGGTTCATCACCTACTAGCATGCTAGCATGTAATGCACAGGCAGACATGTGTATGTTTATGTAAATGATACACGGCAAGCCAGTAACAAACAACATACATAAGTGATCAGTGTCAAGACTGAGTAGATGACATGTCTGCAGTCCAGTTCTGACATTGCTGATTTGTAAACATGCCTGACATACTAATACTGGGCATGCTCACATGCAGTCACAGAGGACAGTAACAGAACAGCAATCCATCTTTGGCAATACAACAAAAAGTGTTGACACAGAGGCCCAATCATGTCTCCTGATGGTCACTCTGCATTCCATACAGTTAGAGACATTTATGGAATCACATATCTGCCAGTAAGCCGTATATTGTGATGGAAAAAATGGCAGAATTAAACACATCTAGAAGATGACATGCAACCCAGTGCATAATTATCTAGTGAACAGGTAATGCATATGAGCAAGGAATGACCTGAGAAACATTTGCATCATGAGCTTTTAGAACACATGTCTGATCAGATATCATAAAGATGCATACCAATTATGGGTACCACAGATGTATGTATATCGATCACCTAAGGAAGAACACCCTTGTAGGTTGTACAGCACTATCATACCTCATATAAGGTGTACTGCGGACCTACCTGGTATGACAATGCATGAAAAAGCTGGCCAATGAGTATGTGTAAGCCACTGTAGTCTGTCAGATAGATGCTATCAGATTCAAACCCCTGTGTATTATATTAGCCTCTGTCCAGACTCTATATTGACTGCATGTGTTACATCAGATAGCGATGGAATCTTTTACAAGTAAATGAATGTGTATATAATATGAACAATCAGATTTAGTCAGAATGCCAGAATAGAGCTACACATTAATGTCCACACAACTCTCAGACTTACAATACGCCAGATTCTTTGACAAGGAAGCTGTTTCCATCATATAGGGCAGACACAGTGCCCCGGAAGTGAAAACTAGTACATCTTTGTATCTATGCTATGAATGCCAATGCTCAATGCACATGCCACAGGAGTACTCACAGCATGCCCTGAATAATCATTTCAATGCCATGCAATCACAACCTGTGATGATATGTAATTATCCAACATAAAAATGGAAAGCGATAACAAGATGCAATGGTGTTCATGAAATGATAGCACATTCATATAATGCTGCTCCCCATCAGGAAGTAAACAGCAAGTGGTGTGACTCTACTGATTAATGACATCTGGATTAAGCACAAGCTCCACAGCAGAGTCTTACACCTATATGACAATTCACCTATGCTACATTTTTACATCATTTGCATGTGTGGAATGCAATGTCTGAGATAAAAGGGATTGTGCAGGTCCAACACATGATTCATGTCAGTCATGCATTTCAGTATAAGGCCCAGCAATGGTAACAGGCAATGATATTGGATGTTGAACACATGAGCATCTGACAGCAGACAGTACGTAGATATTTCTGAGGATGATTGCACCACTGTAGAAATGTAAATACAAATGTGATATATGTGGTTATGTAAAAGCATTGCATCATGTTATGTGTGCCTGTGATTGCTGCAGTATGTCAGCAACAGACAGCATGTTGTCTCATTCCCCCATGGCATAGTATAATACTTCCCATATATGTTATATAAGGAACATGGAAGCCAATGTTATCATTTGTCTGAATAAAAGCATCAGGATGTTACTAATTGTCATTGCTCTTAGTAACAGGGATCAACATCTATACATGTATAAAACCAGTTTGCATGACAGCAGTGTTAGTGATATGTACAGTCACAATAACAGTGGCACAGCGTACTTTGAGCAGTAATGGATGGATTTTGAATAACTACACAAGATTGCAAGCTTAACATCATTGTCTGAATCACACACGCTACACGACCATGTTGAGGTACATTTGAGACAGTGCACAGTAAAATGGATGACATTACCACTGTTTATAAGCTGGAAGTTTATGCTAAATTGTGTTCAAAGTACATGATAATAGTCTACAGCTACACATCATGTATGTCTTTGTTGAGTAGTATACACAGTATGAGGGTGAAGGACACACCCACAGCTGGACTCCAACATCCTACAAATGTAGTAACACAGTGTACAAAGTACACTGACAAAGTCACACAACACAAGAGAATGCACACTCTATATGTGACAAACTGCAGATATGTTAGCAGTGTATAATCACTGTGTGGACAAAATGTTATTTTCCATGGTGATATTAGGATTTGCTAGTGTCACAGAGTGCCACTGTAATTTTATCCCAGCTCACTTGCAAAACAATGACCTCATCAGTGTCTTGAACCAGGGATTTATGCAGACAATATAATTTTGTAATTGCGTGCTGTTACTGATGCCACATAAAAAACTGACATTTGGAGAATGGAAACATTCTGCCCCCTCCTACTTAACAAATATTTGCATCACTTCCCCTTTAAAACAATTAATTGGCTATCTTTCAACCCATGACACTGTTATTCTAAGCATTAGAGTACAAAATTTTAAACATAGTATTGCCTGAATAAGCAAGCAGAGTTTCCTTTATGCAATGTATAGAAAATTGTAATCATTATATTACAAACAGTAATCACAGCTATACCCTTGTGTAACAATGAAGTTGTGGATATGAAAGGTGGTGTCAGTGGATGGTGTAGTCATCTTTGAGTTTAAAAATGTATCTAGACTATAGGTTGAATGAGCATGGCTACCTAACTCTAAACAGCCATGCACCTAGAGTTCTATCATGTTGGGTATTGAATCTCTCGCCTACCTACATTGCAAAATTTATAGTGCAATGTATTAGTCATAAGTACAATAGAAAAAGTCTGACTCTCATGGGAGAGTTTGTACTTTTGTCAGGATGACCTCATCAATGTGTTTTATGCAGGATCTTTCCATAAAAGTTGTTATAAGAGAACTGTATACAGATTTAAATACATCCTCTCAGGGGAAAGAGAGACAGTAACATGCATTGCACATGCACGGAAACAAGTTTTTCATGGCAGGTATTCAACCTCCTATCAATCTAGCTTGCACAGTCTATAGAGCACTGTAATACTTGGAATCACCACAACAGAACTTATGAAAGAGATTGCACTTTTGTCAGGATGACCTCATCAGTCTGTGTTAGAGGGGATGTTATTGCAAAAATAGGGAAAAGGGCCCCGTGACAACAGATAAATGTGTTTATCTTAGGAGAAGTGGATACATACAGTGACAAACCCACCCATACAGAAGTGTTCCATGTTCAGTACTGAGCTTTCTACCTGTCTAGCTTACACAATGTAGACAGCACTGTAAATCTTTCAAACAGAAGTCTGACTCTCAGTGGATAGAGTGTACTTTTGTCAGAATGAACTTATCAGTGTGTTTCTGAAAGGATGTTACTGTAAAAATAAGGGTAAGGGAGCTGTGACAACACTTACATATATTATTTTCAAGGGAAATGGATACATCACCAAAGGATACACACAGTCTCCCACATACACACAAAGAAAAACACACACAAGTCTTCCATGATGGGTATTGAAACTACTACCTAATTAGCTTATACAATATAGAGAGAACTGTAACACCTGCCAGAGCCACAGAAGAAGTTTAACTCTTAGGGGACAGGCTGCACTTTTGTAAGGATGACCTCATGGTGTGCTTCAGAGAGGATATTACTGTAAAATTAGAGAAAAGGAAGCTGTGAGAACAGTTGAATGTATTATTCCCAGGAAAAATTGATACATACAGTCCCACATCCACAGAGACAAATACACATATATGCACAAGCCCTCTGTGCTGGGTAATGAACCTCCTACTTACCTAGGTTACACAATGTGGAGATCAATCTACAAGTTGCAAGTGTCACAGAAGAAGCCTGACTCTCATGAGATAGTTTGCACTTTTGTTAGGATAACCTTGTCAATGTGTTTCAGAGAGGATGTTACTGTAAAAATTAGGGATAAGGGAGCTGTGAGAACAGTTAAATGCATTTTTGTCACAGGAAGTGGATACACAAAGAGACAAACACTCACACTAGAGACTTCTATGGCGGGTATTAAACCTCCTACCTATTTAGCTTACATAATCTAAAGAGCAATGTAATAGTCACAAGTGCCACACAAGAAGACACACAATACCTTTCTGAAACTTGATATTGGAATGTTTGTAGAAACCAGTGTTTGGAGGACATAGTACTACACATCCCAAGTCATGATTCTTTGATCTCCTCTTTTTTTCTTGTGCTGTTTAAACTCAGCACCACTAAGCTGATTTGTGAGTTTGATGGCAAGTGTTAGCATACGCATATTTATATCTTGAAGTGCAGTATTCTGTGTTGCTCTATGCTGACTTCCACACAAAGACCTTTACAAGACAGGATTTACAACAGGTACCTGTTGTAAACCCTAACACTGATGAAGGGTTTCTTAACCTGAAAGCTTTGTTTGTAATAAACAGTTTTTTGCGTTATCCAGTCTTCAGTACCAGTTGTGGCACCATCTTTGCAGTGTGATGCAGGACCCTTTCAACCCTGTCAATATGTGCACTGAGGCCTCTCTCCATTATACCCTCCACCAGCCCTGCCACCTCCACTAGTACTGCTTCTGGAGGGTACCACTGCACCAGAAGCTGATGCAGAGCTACTTGACATATCTGTAGCAGGTAGGGCAGGAATTGTGGTGACAACACTGGCAGGTTGTGACCCTAAAATGCTGGCTATCTGTGCTTCCATCTGTGGAGGTATGGCATGCCAAGCCACAGTGGTCAGAGTACATCTCTGTGGTATTGATGATTATTATGATATTACCAACAGCAGATAGCAGTGAAGGTATGAAACATGGCACTGAGCTGAGCCATGTGTGATGTTCCACCCATTATCAGGGGTTCCATTGTTCAGCAGTGTAATACTTACTGGCATGGCTTTTAAGGGTTGCCTTTTGGAAGATGAAAGATGGCTAAATTCTGACATATCATAACTTTGGGAATTACCCAATGTTAATATGCAGCAACAGCTGTGAATCAATCTCATGGGATAAAGAAGGCAAAAAAGTGCATTTTAATATACTGACATTTATTGATATCTGACTGAATGGAGATACACTTCAGACAGGCCTATATGTGTGAGTTTTTAATCCTGTCTTGGAATGCATTCCTATGTAAAAGCCATTCTTCCTGCAAGAAATGATGGTTCACATGAATGCAGTTGAATGTGATGATCAAGAAAGGTCAGTTTATGCTACAAACATACTTCAGAAGACATAAGGGTCATAAATGCATAGTTGGGATATGTGATGAGTCATGATGACTACAACAAAAATATTGTGTCTATCATACATATGCATGAGATTTTTTATATGAAATATATTCATTGTCATGTCTAGGAAGGTGGATATACATTAGCTTGTGTATATATGTGAAACATTAGTCATACATAATTAAAAGCATATATTCATTATGCAAGGTTTACTGACACATTGCTTGTAAGAAACATGTTTAACATCATGAATTTTCTATGCTGTTACAGTCCTACTCAAAAAGTTATGAAATAATGGGCTCCTTATACCTGTTTTAAAAAGTACTTTGTAGTTGAATTTGAACCCTTAATAGTCTATATTATTTCTCAAATGTCATTGTTCTTACACCTTTTGCCACAAACGTAGCTCAACAATAGGTAGGATTTCTCTTCTCAGTACTGTCCATAGTGCAGAAGACAGTACACTATTGCCAGGCATGTTTGAGCCACCTAAGGCAGCCTAAACTAATTTTTTTCACTTTTTTCTTTAGGTAGTGCACCTTTCTTGTGTAATGCCAAGCGGAGTATAAATGTACCTTATTTATGTTAATTCACCTCAGTTACACCTTGGACCACAGAGAAAGTTACCTTATAAGTGCATGTTCTGAAATGATTACTATACAAAGTGCTGTCAGACAGACAAAATTAGCAGGTGTTTTTGAGCTACCTAAGGCAGCCTAAACGTTTCACATTTTTCCTTAAGTAGTGAACCATGTTCACATAATATCAAGTGAAGAGCAGATAGAAAAGACATTAGATGGGTAACATATGTTATAGAAATTACAGATAGTGAATGACATGTGATGCATGGGTATATGTAGCAATGATCGGAGCAAGGAGTACATTCAAGTGAACAATCCTTCCTTCTCACATCTCCTTGCAACATCAGACATGTACTTTGTGGAACACATTATCAGAATTATAGTTAGCAACATATTATGCTACAGTGGACAGAATAATGAACACATGTTGTTAGCAATAGTGACAACAGTTGATTTTTAAACAACAGCACAATGGTATCACAAAATGTGATGAAATATATATTCAGACAATCGCCTGTAAAAGTATTATGTCAGTGGATTCAAGCCATATATCAAATATACTTTATCTACAAGCTCACTGCACTTACACCTTATGCCACAAAGAAAGTAAACCATGAGGTGTATTTTCTTCCCTCAGTAATATCCAGAGTGCTGATGGATGCTCAGTGCTGCCTTTCTGGTTTGCTCTACCTATGGTAGCCAAACAAAATGTTCCTTAAGCCATAAAAGTTATTTTCATTCTACCATGCAGTCTGCAAATGATACAAGAAAAACAATTATAAAGCACTGTAGATAATAACATTTACACGTACATGTTGGACACAATGCATTATGTTGCAACAGAGAACTGCATGGATTTCAACCCTCAAAAAAGGTATTGAAAGCAATCATTTCACCATACTTCCCAGACTTGTCACAGACAAAGACATATACTATCAAAGTGAAAATGAGTTTAGATGTAATGATAATGTGGCATTGTATCAAGTCACATCGAAAGTGCAACAGAAACAAGTTATGAAAGTTGTTCTTTCACATTTGACTGCAAATGCCTGCATGACTGTGATATTGAAAGCGGTTAACATAAACATGTACTCACATGATATTAAACAAAGACAGAACTCATTGCAGACATATCTCTTTCTTTCCATCTGGTGCATTCTTTGCTTATCCTTACTTTCATAATAGCAACTCTATCTCTGTTTTCATGCCATATGTTATCTTTAACAATGGTTATGGTATTCCCTTTTATATGAGCAACTTTTCTTACTGATGGCAAGAAACTGTGATCATTTTAAGCCAGCATTTGAATGTTAGGACTGTTGTTCCACTACATCAGTCGATGTACATGCAGCCCTTTTAAGTGCCGTCTCACTGACACACTCTTAGTAGGTGTGCAGCAAAGGGGGGATAATGGGAAAGCTAATTGCTCCTGCAGTAAGGGATTTAAAGATACCTGCATATCATTAACAGGAAACACTTCTCAGTGATGGTTCTTGCATGGCTAAGGTGTGTGCATGTAATTGTGCAGATCCTTACATCATGTTTACATTTCCTACACTTAGTGCAGTTGTTGGCATTCATGAATGCTAAGGATCTGACACCTCATTTGCATAATCACAGTGATCATGGGGCTGACTCTTCACTATACATAAAGATAATGGTGTAGCTAATGTCCTTGTATTCTACTGGGTAGAGTATTTTCAAACACAGAGCACAATACTGCTGGTAAAACAAGACCACAAGATTTACCTATGTTCTATGATGCTGCATTGTCAAGATATGCTGTATTTCTTTAGCAGTGCTTTTAGCTTAACATTAGAAGATGAAGTGCTTTGTCTGCTGAAAAGCATATTGTAGAATTTTAGATTTGTTTCTACTTTTTCCCCTTCCTTTTGCCACAGACATGTCTGCATTTCTACAGTTATGCTAAGAAATGCTACATGCCTAATTTATTATTAATTATTTTATCCATTATGCATGTTTTCAAAATTCTAGTAGATTATAATATTGGAAGTATGTAGTAAGGTCTGACATTTTTATCTGTACAACTAGGGAAATAAAAAAATGTTGTTTTTGTATTTCTACCTAACTGAACTCCACAATGACAGATATGGCAGTTGTAACATTTTATGTGTCACTTTTCTAATACTGCATTTATATTGTTAATGCAGCAATGCATTGCAAATTTTACATCTGTGTTATATTCATTACAGAAGTCTCACAATATCTCTGCTATTTGATTTTTAAATATACACTTTTTTGTTGGGGGGTTGTTGGGGAAATGAGGGATTGGTGGGTGGTGGATTGGGTGTATGGGATTAGGCAGGGTTTTCGGAGGTTGGGTGGGGGATTGTGGTTGATTGGGGTTGGTAGGGGTGATGGGGAGAGTTTAGAGAGTGCCTAACTTGTGTGTAGTCATGTGTGGGCATTTAACATATAGAAATTATTTGTGTGCTTGTTCGTTACATACAGTCACACAGAAATGAGCTGACAGCTTTCCTGTATGTTCATTATATATGGAATTATGTGTGCCTATTTTCTGTTTCTGCTCATATAGGGATATGGCATCCAAGAAGGCATCTGCACCCTGTAAGCGACCTTTTAGTGATGCAAAAAATTAGGTAATTATACATGTCTTACATTAGCTTGGAGCTTTTCTGTTGGGCAGAGGTAGAGGTGACCAGTCTGCCTGGGACAGGATATTGTTGCAGGTAATCCATGACCATAATGCAGCTGGAGGCCATGGGAGATCCTTCTCCAAGATAAGTTACTGGGAAGCTGACATGATAATCTGTGCCCAGTATAAGGCCACTGCAATTGACCAGAAACAGGTGGTTACAGGGGTGTTTCTCCTGCAGAACCACCATTAACTGAAACTGAGGAGTTCCCTTCTACTCTCAGAGATCAAGATAGCTTATCAGAGGTTTCCAGAGACTCTTTGATGTTTGTGCAGATGTGAACGACAGACCCAAAATGTCACAAGATGAGCTTCCAGGTATACAAGGAGCAAAAAGTGGCATTGTTATATCTTTATCTGCATATATCTCAGATGTCTTATATATATATATATATATATATATATATATATATATATATATATAGATATATATATATAGATATATACATATAGCTATCTCTCTCTCTCTCTCTCTCTATATATATATATATATATATATATATGCACATTTATATATACTTTTAAAATGCTTGCTTTGAGTTGTGGAGCAGCCAGCTGTTCACTAACTTTAGTTATGAGAACCTTCTTAATCTGCACTTGAGAAAGGGACTGTTCTCTTTTTCTTGTTTCATTTGCATCACAGTACTTAGCACACTTCTTTCCATTCCATTCCTCTCATACACTTCTGGGTTACAACCTCCAGCTCACCTGCACATGGTAAGTACACGTTTTCATTTATTGTCAGTACTTAATATAAGGTAAATTCAGGTCTATATGACAATAAAGTTTGTTTAAATTTATAGTATCTCTTATGAAGTTTAACATAACTTAATTAGTAGAAAAATATGTGATCAATTTTATTCTCCCTTTTTCTGTTTGTCGTGTTTATTGCTTATCATAGGCGATCCTGAGATTGGCACTGTGAAACTTCTACCATCTGATATCAGAGTATCGGTAGCCACTGATGATGATGGTGGTGAAGAACAGGCACAATCTGAGGTTGTGACTCTCACATCCCCTGCCCATGTTTTGGACCCAGTCAGTATGTCTGTGCATACCCAGGACACAGAGATGTCTGATAAAGAACAGATTGATGGTGATATAGTTGATCAGGCTGGTGTGGTTACTCTGGTTGCAGAGTCAGTTACCTCTCCCCACAGCCATTGTGAGGGCATGGTGCCACATGGGAAGGTTGGTGTGGCTGCTCAGAGGAAGTCTGCTGTCCATTCTCCTCCTGAAGTTGGTGGGTCATTAGGTGCCCCCAGACGTATGTGTAGGGGCATACTGGTGGCGTAGGCATGTTCCATCAGGGCCTTTGAAGAGATAGTGCAACTACTAAATGTCATGTATTCTGATGTGAGTGACTCCCTCGACCATATGGACAACTCCTAAGACAGGATGAATGACACACTGAAACAGGTAGTGTCTGTAATGAAACATCTGTTGGGGAGGGTGCCTGTCCATGTGTTCATAGAGCCGCTTCATCTTCTGGCATTATCAGATGTGGCTGTGCAAGATCCTCCTCCTGCAGTGATGCTACATCCACTGCTCCGTCAGTGATTGCAGTGTCCACACCTAGAATGGTAGGCCATTGGGTTGTGGTTCTGGACTTAGTCCTGATGACAGCTTATCTAACAGGTATCACTCACATTCAGGGAGCACGCCTACTTCTAGTCAGGGCAGTGGAAGTACCAGGGCAAATCATAGCAAAGGTGCTTTTTTATGGTTGGGGGCTCCAACGCTGATCTGAGTATTCATACTTGCCTAAGATGCCATGATGTAGTGCTAGCACAGTGCTGATTGTGTATAACCAGACACACATATTCACACATTGAAAAAAATTCACTTGTCCATACCACCTCACACACATGCAAACTATCTAAACAATACTGTTGAGTGCTATACAACTGTTGTTACTGGCCTGAGAGATACATGTGTTTCTTACTTACACACACTCACTTCTTTGGTGTCAGCCTTGCCCTCTGACCCCCAACCCCCACCCCACCTTATGGAAACAACGATGGCTGTGCCCTGCACTTTGTACATGTCTTTTTGACTTAGGATTACATAAGTCTGATGCTTGCTTATTCGCCAAACTGGATTCATCAATATGTATTGCGTAGCTAAAGTTGTAGATTTCTTGCTCCTACTAATTTCTGAATGGCTTACTGCTATATTGTTATACAGCATTGTATTTCAGTTAGTATTGTCATTACAGAATTGGAAGCATTAGGTATTTCAGTCTTGCTTCTAGGTAACCTCATGCAAATGAGGGTATAATTGGTCTGTTCCATGTTTTATGGCTGGCAGTCAGTTGAAATGCTTGATGCAAACTATTGCTTCTAACATGTACCTGTTGTATTGCAAACATCTTACAAATGATATATTACTGACATAGCTGCACACATCAAACAAAAGGCTCTGTTTAGAGGCATATACATATTTCCTTAGGAGAATTTTTTTTTTAATAGGTTTCACACTTATCCTTGTTGTTACTGTAGGTAACATTTGTGTGCTTGGGGGTTATCCCTGTCTGATGTTATCTGAATGCTGCCATTACATGGTTAAGTGAAGGTTGTGGTATCCGACAGGCATCAGTTTTCCTATGTGTATGTGCGTGGTACCTTAGACAACCTAGGTACTCAGTGTGTGTGTGCTATCCTTTGCCTCTTAGCTAGAGACAGAGCATACGGTGCACACCTCAGTCTTCCAGAACCATCTGCAGCTGGTGGTTCTCCCTCAGACTCCTTGTGTGCACCTACTGTTGCTGCTGATGGTCCTGCCTGTGGTCCTTGAAACTGTGGTCCTGACTCTTGCTGTCCTTGATGCAGCTGTCTTCTGAGAATGATATTCTGTAGCATGGGACAGACTGTAAATATTAGAGCACTGATGCCTGGGTTGTACTGCAGTGCACCTTCTGATGTGTCTAGACAATGCATCCTTGATTTCAGCAAACCAAACACACATTCTATGATATTCTTTGTTTGAGCATGGGCCTCATTATATCCTTGCTTGTTTGGATTGTGTGGGTTTCTCATGGATGTCATGACCCAGGGCTCCAGAGCATAACCTGCATCCCCCAGTAGATGCCCTTGAGGAATGTCACCCCTAACAAACCTGGTGCACAGCTCACAAGTGAGCCATATGTGTGAGTCATGGAAACTGCCTGGGTTACCTGCACAGACATTTTAGATGACCCCTTGGATACTACAGACAACCTGGCAGTTTATGGAGTGGGAACCTTTTCTGTTGATGTACCTCCTTCCCTGTTCCCAGTGTATGGCTTTTTTTCGGTATGTGTGTGCAGTCTATGGCTCCAAAACTTCAGGGAAGTGTGCTATTGCATAACATTTCTGCATGGTTTTTGCTCTGTCCTGTGGCATTGGTGGGAAACAGACATGCTCCCTTGCATGTAGCAGTATTGCATTTAATGTAATACTCTAGAGGTTGATGCCTGTGACACCCCTAATATATCCCCTGTGGGTCTCTGGAAAGTACCAGTAGGTAGTATATGTAAAGCTAAGCATACTTTTGTTTCCAGTGGGATGGGTTCTCCATGATTTTCCTGGAGCCTGAAATGGGGGAGGCAGAGGTTGAATATTTATTCCATTGTTTCCTTGTCCACCCTATAGCTCTCAGCAATTACTGTGTCATGATGCAGTCTATGATGTCAAATGAGTTTTAAAAACTCTTCTTCCTGCCTGAGGTCTGTTAGCAGCAGCAGTACCCTGAGTTAAAGCCTGTTGCACATAAAGGATAATAATAGTAGCAGCACCCCCTAATATTAAGTGTAATCATGCCTGTATTCTAAAAGGTCCCCTAATATTAAGTGTAATCATGCCTGTATTCTAAAAGGTCCCCTAATATTTTTTTCTAAGTGTAATCATGCCTGTATTCCAAAAGGTTTTGGTGTATATGACAAAGCCTGCAATAAGTGTACACGATTGCTTTATAGCTTCCTGAATAGCTCTGCCTTATTGTATTGGTTAACTCGCATGCACTTCAGCTCTTTCTCCATTAATTAACGTATTATGGCATCTCCCATTGTTGTGCAGCTCCATACATTGTATAGAGCTGCTTAATGAATACCAAATCATGCATTATAATTTTGGTAGCACTGTATGATGCCAACAGGACTGCTGCACTTCGTGTAGCTGTTTATGAACACTTTATCTGAAAATTTTCATCATGTTATTTTCCATGGTTAAATTTTATATCACAAAAAATGGCAGTCTTTATCAATTATAAATTGGGGAAATTTTAAGTTAGTTACTTCGTACTACAAAGCTATTAAATTAATATCAGACAAAAGACATTATTTTAAAAATTGTTAAATGCATGGGAATAGTGTTTATTATAAACTAAAAGTGATTCTGAATAATTTGGTTAAGAGCCTCATTATAACTCAAGTATTTAAATGTGTTGAGAAAAGTAGTTGTGCATACTTTGTAAATGGTGTGCATATTTTTTCCTCTTTGTATTATTATATTGCACTGCCTTTTGTTTATGTCTTTGTTCATTTTTATTCTGTGAGGTTTATCACAGCTTGTCCAAAAAATAAAATGCATTTTGGAAAAGAATTTCTGTATGCATACAAACCTGCCCCTTTATAAGGCTCACATTGCTTCTTCTTCGTATGCAGACTCATATTACTTCTACTTCATGTTCTTATTTCCTTACTTTAATGTCTTTAATCATGTACGTTTATGAATATATCATCTCATTATTTCAACTTATTGCACGCATGTGATGTAATCCTATACTCCTGATCTCTATTGTATTGTGTTTCCTTATTGTATGGTAAGTGTCAACTCATTTGTTTCATTATGGAACTTGATCTTTTCTCTTCATACCTCCATTGAAAAGGGGCCATAATGGCCCAGTCATGCCATCCTGGTCAACAAAAGCAACAAATACAATAAAGATGTTATAAAAAAAGGTAATTTTCTATATCGTTGCCTTCCTCAAATCCATTCCAGTTTTCACTCACTCTGGACACTCACACAAAAACATTCTTTATTTGTGGATAAAATACTAAGAATATCATTCTATCCACTACTAAGTCCTAAACCACCACAGTAGGGTTTAGTTATAATCTCATAGCCTACCTACTGAACAAAGCAAAGTACATAACATGAATTACATAATTTAATTTACTAAAGTAGGTAGTCATCAGACCAGGCACCTTTTGTTCAAGAACTTTTTTTTAGTTAATTTCATATTCTTAAACTTTGCAGATGTAGTTTGTATACAAAAAGCATCTTATCCTGAGCATGTAATCTTGGGGTAGATGAATGTGTTACCTTTTGTTTTAAACTATTGTGTATGTATTAGTGCTGCAATGATCCCTTGAACTGAAGTGAAGATTATAACTTTGTGTGATATTTTATATGACCTTTTAACTGCTTATGTTACTGTTAACTGCTTTTTCATCTAACTAAACCTTCACTCAGTCCAGTCCGTCTTCCTGTTAAATAAAATAGCAACAGCAAAAAAGGGTAATATATTAATAAATAAGCTACACAGAAATTGTTAAATGCATGGGAATAGTGCTACACAGAAAAACCATAACTGATATAAAAATACCTCATTGATTAGTTACTGAGCTGGGTCTTCTAACAGCCTTCTAGTTACTGCAGTAAAAGAGTTTTATATCATTTTGTGGGTCGCCTATATTTCTACTTTTTAAGTTCTGGTCTCTGCTTCGCAAATAATAGAGGCTATTTAAATATCCAAACTTGGCTAGTCTGTGTGTTTATTTTGGCTTCTATGCATCTTCCATAATTTGCATTTCATTTTATTAGTTTTCTAGGTTAGTACCTGTTTTGCAAACTATTTACAAATCACCTTTAATCACATGAAGGCAGCTGTTGTAGTTGTGATGAATTTTCTCTGATAAAAGCAAGGCATTAAAAGCTTTAAAATCACTTGTCACTAAAATGCTACATACCATGTAAAATATTTTTTTTGCTTGTATCCTAGGTATGTAATCCAATCCATCGTAAAGTGAAAAAAGCTAACCAAAAGAAAAAGTGTACATATATACACATGCTTGCACACAAAAACATCTACTGCTGACTACACATGAGCATGCTATCAGCTAAAATGATTTATACCACTGGGAGACATTTAGTTCCTGCAGTGACCTGGACATCATTCTTCTGAAGCCATCACATTCATTAATTTCTGTTCCTCAGGGTCACACAGCTTTAAGCTTCCCAGGAGAACGAAAAAAAAAAAAAAGAAAGAAAGAAAAGAAAAACAAAGATATTTAGTATGGCCTTACTTCACAGGGGTTTTCTCTGTGCTTTGATTGTCACTGACAATAGTGCATACCTAAAGAAGCACTGCTTGATGGGATCTTTTCTACACTTGATTTTTTTTAACTTGCCTAAATCTTATTATTCTTTCCTTTCTGGTGGGAAACAGACACATACTTTTTGAGTGACTACGCATAACAAAAACCAAAAAAAAAATGTATCTGTAAAATTTGGGAAAAACATAAAGATCCTGATGTGTGTCTTAGTCTGTTGGACTAGAATAGGTAAATATTTATTAAAATACTGTGAACTTCTAAAAAGAATGCCAAGAATGTAAACAATAATACTGCTACATTTAACAAAATAAACTTGTTTACTGTGACCTTTCAACTACACAAATTCAATCAAGGATAAAATGAAGGAAGGAAAGTGTCAATGACAGTCTTGTAACATCGAAATTGGCATACCATCTGTAAACAAAAGATATGTTTAGTTTAATGAATGATAAGAGATGTCAGAAACAATAAGGAGTTCTGCAAAAAGCTGGTGGCAGATTTTACCATGCTGCAAAGTTTGAACACCATATTACTGAAAGAGTACAGCGATGGGATCATAGATTTGATATTCCCTAATGAACACTTCAGTACATGCCCCCCCTAAAAAAAAAAGACATCTGGCAACTGCCAAGCCTACTTCATACTCAGGTTTCTCTAATATTCTAGCATCCTCACAATCTTCAGCATAACAGCATACAGCTTAACTACAGGTGTACCATTATTCATGCTTGCCTTTAAACATAGTCAGTGCCTCCCCCTTGAGACAAATGTCTTGTCAGAGTTCAAAAATAGGGTGTCTTTGTGTACTTCAAAAATAACACATACCATAATCCATCAATGTCCATTCCTTTATCACCTTTTATCATCTTTTAGAGTGGTACATTTCTAACTGTACCCTCCAATCCATTTGTCACTTTCTGACATAACCTTTGACCTTCCATAGCTGGCACTGTAATTTCCATTTTTCTACTACTGCCTCCAAATCCTGAAATTTGCTACCACCTACCCAAAGAACCAATTTCAACCCATTCAGCTTCAGGCAAACTGAAAACTGTACCACATAAGTACTTGTAACTAAAAAATGTAACTGGACAATTGCACAAGTAACTGTTTCACATTTTTATTCAAATTAATGAATGTTCTTTGCACAATGACCAAAGTATTTAATCACTGTGACATTTCTGAACAACTATTGTCTGCTGTCTTGCATGTCCTGATATTGCTGTGGTTTGTCTATCTTGCTTATTATGTGTTTGAGACATGGACGCCTAGAAATTCACCTCGAAAAATGAATCTTGGCATCCATGTTGAGAACACATAACGCAGGGTTATGATCTGTGAGACAATTATAATTCTTTGTAGTGGATGGAGCTTTATCTGCTCCATGTACTATTAATTACAGGGGAAAATGTGCTAAGTGTTTTGTTGGCTTTCAAAGTCCTAAAACACTTAGCGGACAGTATCAGAAAGGTAGTGTAATGCTGTCCATCACATTTACACTTACCTTTAATGCCTCTCTACTGTCTAGATTTCTGCATTCATTGACTTAAAAAAAATGTGAAAGGGTTACTTGTTCAATTGTCCAGATTATTGCTTCATATTTTCATCTTCTCCACATCAAATCTATGGCTTTCCGGCAAACCACTGAGGACTGAAGTAGCTAAATGACATAAATTTGAGTTTCAGAATTTGTATCCTTTACATTATGCAGATGAACACATCCTATTTTTTTTTCCAGAAATTAGGGGCACATTAAGGGTATGGACAACAGGCAGAAACAAATCTTTTGCTCTGCTGCTGCCATTTGCTAGCCAGCACAGGCAGATTTTACTGCCGAGCAATGGACCTGACCTTAACAACTTAAGCAGAGGGTGCTTAACAGTTGTTAAGGTTGGGTTGCACAGCACTCTGGCACTTCACTGGTTCGTCTTTTTCAAATATCAGAGCGTAATGACCGTGCTCCATGCACTACATGTATATTATGTTAACAATGTGTATTACCTGTTAATGTCATACCAATGTGCAGATCTTAGAGCTTTTCTCCTTGGGCCTCTTCTGAAAATGAACTCTGCCAGATGGTCTATCCCAATCAACAAAGATAAAAAATAAAAAAATACACAGTAATAAACAAGATAACTGCATTTGGGGAAACTATACAAAAGGAAAGTACATTATAGCTCACTACTTTTAACAAGGAAGTTATCGATCTGAGTAGATGTTATGTTACTGTTATGACACCAAGACTGAAGCTCAAGAATATATATTTAAGGTAAGGGAACTCACTCCTCTACAGCAGTAAGACACCATGTAGGTTTACTGTGCTGGGAACATGGTAATAAACATTTCAAGTCTGCATACTTCCTGATGTTATTTTGGTTTCTTGCTAAAGGAGTATATTCATGGATTCTTCACCTTTAGGGGCCACACCAATATCCCTAGCTCTTATACCACTCCACCAGTGTATACAAAAGCAGTAAAGCAACATCTTCAGTTTAAATAAAGTGGGAAGAAAAAACATTAAAATATTTGTTATCCAGAAGTAACAATTCCAGTTTGTATAATATAAAGGAATAATGTCCAGTGGGACATTTATAACAAAGAATTTAATCTTTGAGCATTTCCTTGATGACCATCATAACCTGAAGAGTTTCTGGTCACAAAATAGATACAAAATGAGCCAGACACTTCAGTTAAAACAAGTCTATACTGTTTATATATATATATATATATATATATATATATATATATATATATATATATATATATATATATTTGTTTTTGTGTATTTATTTATGTAAATATGATTTCCAGAGTACAGCACTGGTATAAGTGATTGGGGCGGCCACGGTGGTGCAGCGGTTAGCGTTGTCACCTCACAGCAAGAGGTTCTCTGGTTCGATCCTATTCTGTGCGGAGTCTGCTTGTCCTCCCTGTGGTCACGTGGGTTTTCTCTGGGTGCTCCGGTTTCCTCCCACATCCCAAAGACATGCTGTAGGTTGATTGGACACTCTAAATTTGCCCTAGGTGTGAGTGCATGCATGTGTGTGCCTTCTGTGGAAGGTTGGGTGCCAGGCTGGCAACTCGACACTGTAAAACTCCACTGCCAATCATGAGCGGACAAGTGATCCGCTGTGGCGACCCCTAACCGGGAAAAGAAGAAGATTCTCTATAATGCTTTATGGTTCATGTTTCCAGTGCTTCAAAACTACTTCTATATAACAGTGTTTACACAATCCCTGATGCACATTATTGTGCCTTTCAGTATATAGTCCTTCTGCCATCAATGCATCACACCTAGTAACATGATTTGCAACTGTATCCAGTTCTGTTTTACAGAACCCGTGTTTGTCTGCTTCTCCAACATTTATAATGGCCAGTGTAAATCAACATCAAAGAAGCTGATGTGATCCAGAAAATGATGCATTTTTTAAGACAGAAGGGATTCTGGGAAGATTTAATGGGCCAGGTAACTCTGGGTCCCATCCTCTTAGATATTATTTAGGTAATCTGTATGATCATCACTCTGCTCCACAAGGAACTGACTGAGCATAGGCAGCAAGTTACCCTAGTAACCTAAGATCTCTGTATCAGGCTAACTCAGTATTTTATATAAGAGTGGGAGGAAATGTCATAGAGCACTAAGTGGAGGTCTGATAACCAGACTGGTTTGACTACTAGTCCCATCATGATTTTCTACAGCTAGAATATCAACTACAATGAATTTAGAAAGTGGGGGATTGCAGAGGAAATGACCTGGTTGAAGCCATAATTGTCTATAACTCTAGGAAATTCCATGATAAGCTCACAGGATTTGTTACTGAATTAGGTACTGAAGTCAGCCAACACAATCCACCTAGGGTAATCAAGACACTAAAATAGACAAGTTCATGATCTTTTGCAGAAATGTCCCAAAGTGTTCAGATGGAGATTAATGAAGAGAAATCTGCAATATACTCCTGAACCCATAATCTGTTCAACAGATAAGATATTTCAGGATTCACTTGGTTCACCTCAAATGTGGGGTGATACTAAATAAGCACTTCACCAATAATACTATATCATCTGAGGATTGTACAACTGAGAACTCAAGAGGAATGGTGTTTATCCAAAGGGAACAAAAACAAATGTATCATTTAACCAGATCTCAGTTATGAATATGAATGCCAGGCCAATAGACTCTAATTACATATGTACATATCAGATATGTTTATTACACATTCCTGTATTAACTCCATACATTGTCTCTTTTCTGTGCCAGCACAGTCCCCAAACCAACTTCTGAGGTGTTTGCATAAACAATAAATGACTGAACAAAGTCAGGGGACACCAGGACAGGCTGTGCAGAGATGCTTTTAAAAATCCTCCTCAGACTCAGGGGTCCATCTGACTTGCTGTGGTATGATCTAGCATTTTTTCCTTAGTGAAGCTAGTAAGGAGACACTCTATAGATACAAACTGTGAAATACATTTCTGGTAGTAACCCGCTAATGGTGTTTTGGTTCAGGGAACAAGCCAGTCCCTAACAACTTTTATTTGTTTCCTTTTGGGGCTTTATTAGCTCTTTTCTTATCACATATGTGAGGTACCTCACTTTGGTCTTCACTACTTTACACTTAAGGGCAGTAATAGTAAGCCCTGCTTGTTTCAGTGAACTAAGAACAGCCTGCAACTTAGGACACTAAGAATCCTAGTCTCCTGAATGGATGACATCATCCAAGTAGACTGGATCATAAACCTGATGAAGTTTTGATCCACTGTTCATCAGCCTCTGAAACATGGCCAGAGCCCCATGAAGACTAAATAGTAAAACCCTATACTGAAACAACCCATTAGCCATGAAGAAGGCTGTTTTCTCTTTAGCCCTGTCTGTTAAGGGGATTTGCCAATACCTCTTTGTGAGGTCCAAGGTGATAAAAAGCCTATCCGTCCTTAACTATTCCCCCAGCCCCTCCATAATAAACATAAGTTAGCTGTTTCATCTGGACATGTCATTACATTTCTTGAAATCTTTGCAGAAGCTGTCTGTACCATCTGACTTAGGAACTAAGTCAGTGAGGTTATTCCAGTCACTGCTGAACTCTTCAATAACCTGCAATTTCAACATTTATTTTATTTCTTCTCTCGCAGCTTGTTTTTGAACTTCTGATACAGGTTAGGACCTTAGGTTGACCTTCTGCCTGGGATTGTTGCTATATGATGCTTAATAAGACTTGTTAAACACCTCTCTATTTTTCAGGACAAACTCTTATACTTCCTGATTTTGAGGTGTAGAGAGCGAGAGGTTGGTATACAAACACTAGAGGGATTAAAGGCTCATATCATACTTTATCAAGATCTTCACTTTTGGACATTGAGTCTTCTGCATTTACTTACACCTCCCTCTGGGGTTTAGGAACATATATGTGATATATTTATAGGTTCATAGGTTCAGAGAAGGTGAGTAGGCTAACGGTCCTAGACCCCTTACAAGCCTGGCTATATTGAACCCAAGTTATCCCAATTGGTGGTGGTTAGGTGAGTGAAGTTCACAGAGGTAAGGGTCTATGGTAGATAATACTGACTTCCTGTCTCTGGGAAGGACATGGATGCCACCCCAGAAGTGAATTTATGGTCACCCATCGATTGATCTAGGTTGTGTTTGAAGAGTATCAGGGAGGGGCTCTGTTTCATGTGAACTGGAAGCTTGTTCCAGAGAAGTAACAGTCTCTGGGAGATATATCTGCCTCTCCAGCATCCTATTACCTTCCTGGCTGTCTGACTTTGTAATTAATATAATTTATCCATTCAATGATTGTGTAAGGTCCTTACTATTTGGCAAGGAGCTTGTTTTCAGTAGTAGGGACCAGAATTATAACTTGATCTCCCCATGAAAGTTTTTGCTGTCTCTCTGGGCATTCCTGTTATACAATCCCGACTGACTGACTTACATTCTTTCCAAGTCTTCTTACACAACTGGTATCAGGGCCTTCATTCTTTCCTGATGAGTCATACAATGTCCAAAGTTAGTTTTAAAAGATGTCTTTTCTTTCTACATCTCTTTCTAGCTAAAACGCCTGCCACATAATACTACAAAATGAGTAAATCTCCCAGAAGCTTGAGGTGCATTTCAATTTGACTTCAATGTCTGATTAAACCATTCCACTAAGCCATCTATTTTGGAGATGATGCACTGATTAATTAGAAAATGCTGACACAGGTGTTCCTTAACTGTTGGAATAACGGGTGTTCCCTGGTCTGTAAAGGTTTACTTAGGTATCCCCATCTGAGAAAACAATAAAACTAGTTCCCTGAAAATTGTTTTGCTGTTAAATCTGAATGTCTCCCTTTCCTTCATAACCATTCCATTGTACATTTCTTGTTAGACTTCAGACAAAAGATTTTAAGACCACACTGCCCATCTACAGCTATCATCTCTCTCTGTCCTGCATTTTCACCCCACCTCATACCGTCCCCCTGTCTTTATCCTTTCCTTTATTCAGCTACCCCTTCTTTTCTCTACTTCCTAAAACTCTGCAACCTCCAGTAAAGAATACTATAATTCTTGTTAATAAGCTTGCTTATATTTTGGTACTAGCCTGTTTTTTACAATATTGTTTATCTTTCATACTATGGAAAAGTCAATTCAATTCTGGATTTCATGCATGATGCTTGATTTTGTAGTGTACTCTGCACCTTATACCTCTGTTTTGTATATTGGTATTTTGTATTCTATTTTCTCTTTGTCTGAGTCTGGAAGTGGTCCATCTATACTTGTGCCTTACTATGGTAAATAAATAAATAAATAAACAAAGTTAGCTTTGCTGAGTAAGGCCACTTCAGGGAATTGGATGGCATTCTGCAGCACCATCAGTATATACTGGTGTCCACTGCTGTGATTCCCCAATGGTCCTACTATGTCCATCACAATTCTTTCAAACTGATTTTCAATTATGGACATAGAGATTAAAAAATTTCAGAAGTGCCAATTAGGGGGCATAAGTTGATATTCACAGGACCCAACACAAATGTCTTCAGCTTTTCTTATAACATCAGGCCAATGAAAATCATCCAGGACTCTTCTTTTACTTTTATTCATCCCTTGGTGGCCCCAGAAAGTATAGTTGTACAAATTAACTTACCATAACAGTAGATGTTTGAATGGATCACTAGTACAATAGTATACAGCTATATGCGACATACACTGCCAAGGATATTAGACATCCAGTCTATGTACTATAGCTTTGGGTACCTTTTTGTATGTCCACTTGCAAGTGTGATAGTATAAGAATGATGTATGGCTGCCAAAATTCAGAGATTTCCTACCCTAAAGATGGAGGCTGAAGCTTAGAGCTCAAGAAGTACATCAAATATAAAATTGACATGTCAGATAAGGGAAACCAAAGTGACAGGGACCTCACCCTTGCCAGGGAAAAACAGGAGAATGAAAAAGGGGGAAGGAAGGAGGGTGATAGCACTGAAACAGTGATCTATTTAAGCATGTACAGTTATGGTAAGATAAGTTACACAACTGTACCATGTTTACCATTAGATCATTGATGCAGTAGGGCATAGCTGTATAACATGACTGCCAAAGCTTAAGAAATAAGGGTGGAGGTAACAGAGCCAAAGTCCAGAAGAATCTGTAGTACACAGTTAACAAACTCTGTTCTGGCTATTGAAAAGGAGCTAATTGTATGGTGCTTAGTGAAAGTGAGCACTGATGACTGAGCTGCTGTCTCTAGAATAGCTCTAGCACACTGATGCCTGAGCTTCTGTCTCTAGAATAGCTCTACAATACAATATACAAGAAAGAAAGCTGCATGGTGGAACCGTAATAACAACAAGCTTTATAATAGAAGGAAAAGAATTTTGACCAAAAGTAAGATGAATAATTCTCAGAATGCTAGAGCCCTTGTCAGTGAAATAAACAAGCAACTAAGGAGCTTAATAAAATCTACCAAAGTCAAGTTTGAGGCTAATATAGCTACCCAAGCAAAAGACAATCACAAGGCATTGTTTAGTTATGTTCATAATTTCAAAAGTAGAATTCAGCAATGCACTGAGCTGATTGTGAATGATATTAATAATATATCAAGCACTAGATCACTTTGATTGTAATTCTTTTAGGGTAATATACATTATTGGATGCAGTTGTGAAAAGAAAAGATGGTATATAGGACAAACAAAACGTAGGGTGAAATTAAGAATTTTAGAACATATAGGAGACATTAGAAATAGCACATTGGACAGTCCTGTTGCTAGTCATTTTCATCAGTTTCATAATGGGGAATGCACTGGATTTGAATTTAGTATTTTGGCAAAACCATTTGAACAAGGGGAAACTAATATGAATTTTCAAACAAGATTATTATATATGGAGTCTAAATTTATTATTAATTATAGAACTTTATTTCCTAATGGAATGAATCTTGAAATTTAATAAGCACTATATAGTTGTGAAAGTATGTCATAGGTATTTTAGAATTATTATAAGGTTGTGAAAATGTACTACAATGAATTTTGTATGTATTGGAATCAAGTTGAATATGCATTATTTATTCTATTATTGATTAATTGTTTAATTAGATGATTTATTAGGGTGTATAAATACTGGTTGATGTTAAATGATGTTATTCCATGTGAAGGCGAAGGCCGAGGTACCAGAATTTATTTAGTAAAGAAAAGTTAAATCCAGTTTGGCTGCTTCTTCTTTTGTATTTTTTTTCCTGTTGGAGCTTTCATTTGGGTTCTTTTGAATCCAGAAGTGTGTTTTTGTTCATGTGAATGATATTACCTACACTGAGGCTGAAGGTACAGCTAACTTACTGGCCAGTAAACGTAGCTCTAATTTTCCCCCACTCTTCCCTCTATCTATCCCTTGAAATATCCCTGAAACCGACTTACCTCCAGCTATCATACAAGGCCACGTCCTAAAAGTGCTGTCAAAAGCTAAAAATACTGCATTGATGGGTCCTGACAATATACCTGGATGCATTTAATTAGCATGAAGCAAGATATGACACACTCCTAACAACACTGTTCAATCTCAGCTTGCATACAGGTTTTGTATCAAGTAAAGGAGAACAGCTACAGTCATTCTCCTGCATATGGGAGGACCTTCCACAAACCCAAGCAATTAAAGACCCATGTCATTGTCCCCCTTTACTCAGCACTCATTAGGCTTGTCATTGAATATAATGCCCCCTTTGACATGTATCTGTCCGGGCACATGCAACAACTGGAATGCCTACAGAGATACCTTACTAAAAAGATGCAAGGCCTAAACAACATGCCCTACATGGAACAACTCAAAGCCCTGCCACTATACACGATATCCTACAGCCTCCTAAGAGATTACTGTTGTCTAGCATACAAGGCATCCTCTGACCCATTACTGATAGATTTAATAAACAGCAACATGTCAGATGGCATCAGAAATACTTGGTCTAGAGATCTAATCCTTTTCTGCAATACCAACAGAAAGGTTTGAAGGGACAGGTATATTTAGCAGAAAATGTTGCTGTTGTTGGACAAACTCCCCATTCACATAAAACAAAGTTCAGCTGTGTCTATTTTCAAGTACAACTTAGATCTCTGTATAGAGAAACAGAATATTTAATCCAGGGATGCCTCCTGTACCAGTAATGGACAGATTCAGCTCCTAAATGCATTAATCAATGTGTGGGCCCCCTCAAATTATCTATGGTATGATCCCAGTTATTCTCATTAGGGGTAACACGGGATGGATAGGGCCATTCTTTAACCAAATGGGATAGGTTATTTTGAACACAAAATGGAAAATTGGCTAGGCTTAAAATTGCTCACAAGGGGTAGATAGCCTAGTACTTAACCTACAAACCTATGAACTGATGAGAAACTTGAAGGCTGGCAACTCAGATACACATTTAGATGAGGTCAGAGCAATAAGTAAAACTGTCTTCTAAGTAAGAAATTTCAAGGTTGAACTAGCTGCAGGTTCAAAGGGAGGAAGACTCTGCTTTTCCAATAAAGAAATAAGATTCCTGGAAAGATCTACCTGTTTTCTATGTGATCTAATATGGAAAACCCTTTCAAGAACTGTTTGACTTGTAACAAAGAGGAAGAGGGATGCTAATGGCAAACAGGCAGAAATGCAAAAGGGACATATTGATAGAAGTGTTAGAAAGCCTGACCTAAACAATTCATACAGGTACTAGATAACCGATAGAGCCCTAACATGGGATGGATCATGGTCTCTGTTATGGTACCAACTGGAAAATGTCTTACATTTGGCTAAATATGATTTCCTAGTAGCAGGTTTTCTAGACTCCTTTAGTCAAAAAAATGTGAACACAAGACCAGGAATCACCAAAATCCACGGCCACAGTACTCAAATCTCCAACAATTGTGATTGAAAGTTAGTGGGTTAAGAACAGCACATTTATTAGTACGTAGTCTAAATCACACCAAACAGCACCAAACAATAAACCAAGCACTTTCGCTTGGTTATTACTGAGCTTCTTCAAGGTTAAAAAATCTTTTGTGTAATCAGCCATGTTAAATACTAAATGCAACATCACATGACATAGCCCCCGGTGTGAATCATCCCTAATCAGTTTTTTTTAAAATACAGTGTGTATAAACCTTCCTTAAATATTAAATATATGTTCCAATCCAAAAGCCAAACTCAACTTTAAGTCCAATAATGCCAAAAATGGAAATATGTAATATGTTACAACACATATAAGAACACGTAAAAAAATTAATTAAATAGTGATGAAATTAATAAACATAAATAGTAATAAATGTTAAACTAAACCAAAAAAGTAAATAAATGTAACTTCTTCATTGCAAATGCAGCAAATGGTAACCAAACTGGGGCATTGAGCTAAACTGCAGGTACCTCCAATACCAGTATGCTTAATGGGGAAATTTAAGCAGTCTAAAAGAACCCCTATTATAATCGTGCCCTTCTTAATTTGAGCACACTGTTTATATTCAAGGCATCATTCATACCCGGTGGTCTAATTGCATCCAGTCTAAGCTGCCAAAACAGTTCCCGATACTCCAACCTGGCTTCCCAGTTCCCTCCCCGTGGGTCTGGTGTCACTTGTGCTAGAATTGTAAACTTAATTTGCATATTTTCACATAGTTGTGAATGCTTAGAAAAGGCATTGGTCACTTTACCTTTACTAATATCATATTGATGTTCATAGACTCTTTTTCTGAAAAGCCTTTCTGTCTTGCCTACATAAAAACCATAACAATGTAGGCAAATTCCCAAGTATACCACTCCTTTAGTGGCACAATTAAAGTATTGTTTAAACTTGTATCTAAAATTTCTAGAAGGGATAGAAATAACATCTTTATTTAACATGAAGGCACATTGGTTACATGAACCACATCTGTGGGTACCCTTCTTCATTCTAGTAAATTCATTGTTAACAGCCTTATTTTTCTCAAAAAATTCTTTCTAATTCGTTCCTCTTTTTCTAATGAAACCTGGCACTGAAGGGATAAGATGTTTTATATCTTCATTCACTGATATAATGGGCCAGTACTTTAAGATGACCTGTTCTATTACCTGAGAGTCTGAAGAATATGTGTATGCAAAATTATTCTTAAATTTGGAGGTGTTGTTGTCTATCACCAACTCCGTGCCTGCTGTCCCGGTACCTAATAAAGGGTAATACCTAGAGTCCCTATTATCAGTAACTTCCTGGGCCAGTCCATCAATTAAGTTGACTGGGTATCCTTTTTCTATAAATAAACCACGGAGTGTGTTGACCTCCCCCAAAAAATATTCAAAAGTGCTACACATTCTTGAGGCTCTAATAATTTGGCCCTTAACTATCCCTTTCTTCTGGTAAAAAGGGTGTCCACTACAAAAATGAAGGTATGTGTTAGAAAAGGTAGTCTTTCTAAAAAGTTTAGAGTGAAAACAGCTGTTTGCATAGTCCTTAATAAATGTTACATCCAAATAATGCAAAACGTCTTGGTCAATGTTGTATGTGAATCTAAGAAAATCAGTACATCCATTGATGTGTTCCAAAAACCCATTCAGGTCATTAATGGAACCATTCCATAGTAGGCAAATATCGTCTAAATATCTGGTATAATGTGTAATAAACTTCTTCCATGGTGTATTGAACACAAATTGCTGTTCCCAATGGTAGAGTACACAATTGGCGTAAAGCGAAGCACAGCATGCTCCCATCGCCACGCCTTTCTTTTGGCGAAAAAACTCTCCATTAAAGTAAATAAAATTGTTTGCCAAAACTGTGTCCATTAGGTCCACCACTAAATTGATGACATTGCTAGCCAACGTGCCGTCAAGCGTAAGGGTTTGCCTAAACCATTCAAGTCCTACTATGTGAGGAATACTTGGAAATAAGTCTACAATATCAATGGTTACCATGTATAGCTCTGAACTAAACATCTGTTGGTTAATAACTTTTAAAAAATGCCAGGAGTCTTTGCAAATGTGTGCAATTGGTGTTAAGACTCTTTTGGCTATATGATCTATAAATTTTGCTAAGAGCTCCGTAATACTGCCTGCCCCAGAAACAATAGGCCTAAATCTTAAAGGGGCCAGGCCTTTGTGTGTTTTCGGAATACCAAATATTATTGGTACCCTTGGCTTCATAACATGAAAATAGTTGTATAGCTGCTCATTAATAGTGCCTTGCAAGAGGTGGTCGTATAAATAATAACTAATTTTGGCATAAGCTAAATTAATTTCATTAAGAGACACCAGTTCATATTGTTCAACATCCTGCAACATTCCCTGTAGGATGAAATCATAATCTAACTGATACATTAGCACCACACCCCCTCCTTTGTTGGGTTTCATAACCCGACATTTTTCTTGCTTTAAATTCTCAATCAACTGGAATTCTTCATTACTGAGGTTCAATGGGCACTTGTTTTTCTTGTTTTTACCAGCTGTTCTAATTTCTCTCTCTACCATTTCCTCAAATATCTTAAGAGATGGGTGTGTGGGGGGGGGGGGTTAAAGGTGCTAGTTCTAGTGATATCTGAGTGGGTACTAGGTTGACCCTTAAAAAATATCGAAAGGTTTAGCTGCCTAATGAACAATTTAAAATCTATCAGTGTGTTAGTAATGTCAAAGGGACTAGATGGGACAAAGGTAAAATCTTTTGAAAATAAAGTAAAATGCTCATCTGTGAGCAAGGAATCAGTAAAATTGAAAATTGTAAAATTGTCTTTTCTAAAAATAATTTGCTTGGTAGGGGCCTCGTCCATTGTTAATGATAAAACATTAAACAGCGGTTCTATTTCTGTATATGATTCCACCCTTGTTTCTGGTGTCCCATCCCCCTCACTCCCCTGTTGGGAGGGTGCTGAAAACCCTGGTAGGACTGTTTCCTGCCCCTCTCAGCAATTCTTTCACTCCTCCTGGGTGGTTCATTGTCAACTCTAACCCCCTTATTGTTACGTTTCACCATGTTATCCCCTTCCACAAACACAGTGTCATAGTTATTTTTCCAACCACCATTTCTATAAATAGGGTAGGCTAAGCCTTCTTGGTATTCATGCATGTCCCTGTCAAGTTTATTAATTTTTCTATTTAAAACTTTTAAACAGTGTTGGTCGACCTCATAAAAAACATTGTCATAGTTTCTTTTAACACTTCCAAAATTCACATCATTAGTAACATTTTAGTTAAGAGCAGTCAGCTCGTTCAATAAAAGTTCAGCCTTGGATTGGTACTCCACAGTCATTAGTTTCAACATTTGTATACCTGCGTTATTAAAAATGTCACATAACTTGTCATACAAGTCAGTCCCAGGATGCACACAATTAGGAAATTTAAATAAACGAAGACCTTTGGGAACTCTGTTAACCTGTATGCATTCGTTTAAGTAGTCAATCTCCAACTGGTTATTTTTAAGCGCGTATAACTTGTCTCTAAACAGGTTAAAATTATTCTCAATGTTTCTGTTAAAATTGGATTCTACAGTACCTTGCTGAAAACTGCTTTTCAGTCCAGGCTCCAAAGTTAAAATCCTTGTTTATATCCCTTGTATTGTCGTCTCCTCGGTTTGCCACTAGCAACATTTTTAGTGAGAGACGTACCACGTTGTGAATTGTCTCGTAGATGGTTACCGGAGCTAACATCATTGGCCCTGCCATTCGTAGCAGTTGGAGAAGAGGAAGTGACCCTATTGTGCTTGTCAGAAAGCTGCAACTGGTTGCCAGGCAACCCAAAACTCTGTTCAGCATTTTTTTCTTTGAGTTGTTTAGTAAGTTCAGTTAACAGGTTCAAAACCTGTGTAAATTCAGCGCAGGTCACCGGAGCGTTGTCAGTGTCTTCTCTCAGTATCGCTGGAGTCTCCATAAAGTTGGTAGGATTGGTTCCTTCAGCCATGGAAAAAATAAGCTCTGAATGTCAAAACAATGTGAACACAAGACCAGGAATCACCAAAATCTATGGCCACAGTACCCAAATCTCCAACAATTGTGATTGAAAGTGAGTAGGTTAAGAACAGCACATTTATTAGTACGTAGTCTAAATCACACCAAACAGCACCAAACAATAAACCAAGTGCTTTCGCTCGGTTATTACCGAGCTTCTTCAAGGTTAAAAAATCTTTTGTGTAATCAGCCATGTTAAATACTAAATGCAACATCACATGACATACCCCCCCCCCCCCCCGGTGTGAATCATCCCTAATCAGTTTTTTTTAAAAATACAGTGTGTATAAACCTTCCTTAAATATTAAATATTTATTAAAATTTATTATTTAAATTTGGAGAGTCCTTCTTTACGTTTAGTAAGACTCTGTTTATCAGAGGGGAGGGAAGAGAAGATGGGATAAAGTAACATTCCCATCCATGGAAAAGAAAATTCATCTTTGGCTGGACTTTTATTTTGCAAGGTGCCCTGGCACAGAACTGCTGCAAATGCTTGTTATGAGTGGAGACAAACAGATCTATTTATAGAGTTACCCACAGATGACCATTCTCCTGGAAGACCTCTAGGTGTAATATAGATCCATAAGGGTTTGTCCTGGATCTGCTCAGCAAGTCTGCAACTGTGTTCTGCTCTGACAGAATATAGACTGTCTGTAGGGAGACACTGTACTGAGGTACCCAGATTACCATGGCTAGTCTGTATAAGGGGTAGGACCTTGTTCCTCTCTGTTTTACGTACCACTTAACTGTGGCATAATTGGTTATGATTAAAAGAGGTCTGGGTAACCTCAGTTGATTTAGTGCCTTGACAGACTTTATCAGTGACATCACTTCCTTGAGCTTTATGTGTGTTTGTGCATGTGTGTGTGTGTGTGTGTGTGTGTGTGTGTGTGTCTGGAATGAGGCTCCCATATAACTTGGACTATGATAGTTTGAGAAACTGCCCCAATGCAAAATATGAGGTGTCCGTTGTGACTTACTGAGTAGGAATGGGGGAGAAAGAAGAAGATCTAGATTCTGCTAAATTTGATTGGCCCACCAGAGGACTTCCTTTTTAATGAATTCTTGTACTGAAATAGAGAAATATAGGGGATGCTCATGTTGGGAACAGAATGATTTGAGAACCCATTGGGTTTTCCACATGTGGAGTCTAGCTAATGAATTTACAAGGATGAGTGGAACCATGTAACTGAGAATTCTAGGAGTAAAAATGTTCTGGCAAGAAGATTTAAAAACTGCTGATGACAGAAGAAAATTTTCTCTGGAGTAGAGCAGGCTACCATCAGAGAGGTGTCTAGAGGGCATCTTAGTAAGACTATCCTGTGAGAAGGGACTAGGGAAGACTTTTCTAGATTTAGCCTGAAACCTAGACTGAGGAAGAGGTTCTTGGAGAAGTGAAGAAATGCGAGAGAGTTTTGAGTCATAGACAAAAAGAGGCAATTGTTCAAATAAAGGTAAATGTGAATTCCCAGAAGCTTATAGAATACATTGAAGGAGGACAAAGATTTTGTGAATACCCTAGGAGCAGTACATAGACTAAATGACAAAGATGTAAATTGAAAGTGCAACCCCAAAAACAAAGAATCTTTGATACATTCTGTGAATAGGGATACGAAGATAGGCACCCTTGAGGACCAAAGTGGCTAGTCTTGGTTGGAAGAAGAGGAAAGAGAGACTGCAAGATTAACATTTTGAACTTTAGAAATATGAGAAAGATGTTTAGGTGTGATTTATCCAGAAAATTCATTCAATAGAAGCCGTATCCTTGCTGGGAAGGAGAAACAGGATCTATTACATCTTAAATGAACAGACGAATCACAGCAGCTAAAGAGTCTCAAGTTAAACGAAAAAATATATAATGTAGAATACAAACTTCAGACTCTCCACGTTTTTAAATAAAATATGACAATTTATTAAAGACTGAGGTAAGCGCTTTCGCGTATCTCCAGATACGCTTTTTCAGACCATATGGCAACCAAGTCCCCACTGAACATGGGCAAAAAATCTCCCATTTTTGAGACATTATTCTATACATTAGTTTGCCCTGGAACCTTTATAATAACTCCAGGGATTATTTATCCCCTTTCTTTTCTTTTCTTTGCTGTAGATTTGGTGAGGTACTGTTACCCAATGAGCTGTTACTTTGGGATGACTTTGACCGCATTTTGAGTTACTACAAGGGCCCGTGCTATTATCCTCTTCCCACTGTTACTAACAATATTTGAAGTACATGGATTCCTTCCTCATAATTACATTATGGTTAAGAGAAGGCACTTTGTCTACTAGGTCAAGGACATTCCTGAACTGGGTCTGTACCTGAGCAGCCAGGTAACATCATATTCCTCCCATGTATGCATATTACTTCTGCTGTATTGGTGAGCAAGCCTTTCTTTTACAAATATACTAAGCTTTTACAAGAATGATTACACTCGCATATTCAAGCAATCCTTGCATTTCCTGTCCCTCTACTCTAACTATAAATATCATTAGTTTTATGATAGCATATTAACGTAAAGCTGATTTGACTGGGTAAGTTGTTGATTTGGCACACTCCAAGGTCTCTTCACTCTCACCCTCTTTTCTGGAGATCTGAACTGGAGTATCAAGTTTAATATCCCTTACACAAAACTTTAGTAATGTACCCTCTCTTCTGACAATTAAAGCAGTATGTAGAAGATATGGTCTCCTTCCCTTCCCTTTACTTACTGACTTATGAGTACTTTTGTTAGACATTTCCTTATACACAATTCTAACAACATAAAATTGTCGCAACTAATGTTACAAAGCTTTTGATGCCCTTTGGATTTGTATGACAGATCCACTTCTTAAGGGGCACCACTAAAACTCTTTTGAAATAATCAGTGAGTAAGCTCTCCATCATAGTAATTTTATTGCTTACCCCTCTGTAGTCAGATCAAAACTTACCAATGTTTCATTTCAAATAAATGTGTCTTAATTCAAGAAAAACTTAATTCAAGGAATTGGAGGATCTGATTTTGTAAGATGACACTTGCCTCACTGACAACTTTTTCTTTACTGTTGCAAAGTCCCAGCATTAAGCACAATGGGATTCACCTATCAGATGTACTGCTAGTGTTCTTACCCATCTGCTGCAGCCCCATTATATTGCAGCCTCTTCCCCTACAAAATTTAGAACCATTTGGGTAATTTGAAACATCATTATTTATTTGTCCTTCTTTACTGCACAATTTATGCCATTGTCCCCCTTTACACAGCCCTCATTAGACTACTTATTGAGTTTAATGACCCATTTGGCATGTATCTACATCATTAGTTATTTATTCTTCTTTACTGCACAATTTATGCCATTGTCCCCCTTTACTCAGCCCTCCTTAGACTAATTAATGAGTTTAATGACCCATCTGGCATGTATCTGTCCAGAAACATGCAAAAACTGGAATGCCCACAGAGATACCTTGTTAAAAGGATGAAGGCCCAAACAATGTCTTACATGGACCAACTCAGTGCCCTGATACTATACTCTGTATTCTACAAACTAACAAGTGATGACCTGTGTCTGGCATACAAGGTATCCTCAAATCCAGTATTTATCGAGTTACTGTATATCAGCAAGTCAAATGGCATCAGGAATACTCAACCTAGGGATCTAAACCTCTTCTGCAACATCAGCAGAATGGTTTGGCAGGACAGGTTTATCACAAGGAGGATACCAGTGTCCTGGAACAGACTCCCCATCCATGTAAAACAAAGCTCATCCTTGTTTATATTTAATTTTAATTTGGATATATGGATATATGGATGGGAAGCAGAAAATTTATCTCAGGACAACCCACTGTGCTACTACTGGACAAAAACAACTCCTAAATTCTTCATCCCATGCATGGGTATCCTCACATTATCTATGGTACAATCCAAGCTATTCTTATTAGGGTTAATATATAATTACTGTCCATGGGATAGAGAAGGCCAATCTAACGTTAAATGGGACAGGCTAATTCAAGCAACAAAAAGGAAACTGGCTAGGCTTAAAATGGCCCATAAGGACAAATAGCCTCTCAACTCAACTTGTACGTGCTAGAAATCTGGACAAGATTAAAAATAATGGAGAAATGTGCCCAAAATAGGGACAGTTTTTAAATATTGTTCTTGTAAACTTAGAAAGTTGCTAGAATCATAGGTTTTCAATTATCATGCAATTTCTGAAGGATATGAAGTCTGAAGCTGAAATTTTTGTCATTATTTAATTAATTCAATCCTGACTGATTTGCCAGAAAATTACAAATTTTATGAGGAAGAGCCCAGAACTATGTATTAAAAATCTGGACATTCTGCAAAAATCTGAACAACTGAGAGGTATGCCTATTCCTAGTACTTACATATGAACCTAGAAACAAGGGCATGCAACAATTGCTATATACTTTTTCAAAAGTATACTTATCAATAGATATAGAAGGTAGTTGCATTTGGGTTGTTAAAGCTGTACAAAATGCTTTAGCATTTCATTCACTCAGAATGCTTCTAGAAAGTCTAAACCAAAAGGCTACATTTCTAAAAAGTATGAACATGTAAATGTTAAATGATACTATTACTTTGTTGCCTTGGCATTATTACTGAAGTTATTGAAATCTGTGTGAACGGCATATGGTCCATCAGGGAAATAGAATTCTAGAACAAAGGTAATGTGTAGTACAATACAATGCATCGGGGGGGTGGGGAGGGACAAGCAAGAGTGCAGCAAGCATACTGATATAAACTGCATGCAAATACTACAGCTGTCATGGAAACTGCATGTAAATAGTATAGTTGGCATAGAAAGATGAAACAAAAGTGTAAATAAATGAGTACAGGGAGCAGAATGCTGTCACCTTAAGGAAGTCACTAATACAATACATAATGTGGACAGCTACAAAATACTGCTTTGTTTTTCCTTTGCTGGCATCAGTACCATGTACATTCCACTACTCTTTCATCCTTCTGGGCTATCACATACTGAAGTATACCTCAGTGTGACACCTCAGCTATTTAGTTCTCCCTTTTCAGGGAGAAAGCCTTTCTTGACTATATAATATCCCCTGACCAGAGGGGAGGAGTGGGTGTACAGGTTCATCATACTGCAATTGACTTATGTTTTCTAATTAGTTATCCTCAGTCTTCTGCAAGTTATGTGGGCTAGGTAGATATACATGTGCGCATTGCAAGAGAGTCAGCCCTGCCGCTGTGGTGATGAAAACCTCACCTCAGTTGTCCTGCCCATCCCTGTCACTTATCTTGATGACCACCAAGTCATATGGTGCTAGGCATGCCCCTACGCATGGCACACCCTCTGCTCTCAGGATAGGTTAGCAAGCAAATGCTTCACAACTCATAACCCATGACGGGTCTATATTAAGTAGACGAAAGATAAAAACAATGCTCTTTTATCAAACACTGAAAGGCGAAACCACTAAATATCGAAGACATGGAACAGTGATTTTTTTCCCAGGGAAAAAAAAAATTGCTGATCTGCCCAAAAAAAAAATCCAAACACAATATAAAGTGTGTGTGGGGGGGCTTTGCCCTCCATACCTCGCCGATGTGGGGGGGCTGTGCCCCCTACACCTGCCTACTTAAATATACCAACTCCAAGATCACACCACAGTGGAGCAAATGGCAAAGTCCCAAAAATGGCCCAGGGATTTTTTTCCCTGGGGAAAAAAAAAATCGCTGTTCCGTGTCTTCAATTTTTAGTGGTTTCGCCTTTCAGTGTTCGATAAAAGAGCATTCACTATTTTTATCTTTTGACTATGTAATATAGACCCACCCATGTCAGCTCCTCCATTGCCTGGGAGACTAGTTAAACTGAATTCACCTTGGCTGCAATCAGGACTCCGTTACACCATCCCATGGAGATGACAAAAAAAGGCAAAATTAGGAGTAATGGAAACAAATTCAAGCTAGAAGAAATAAAGCAGCTGAAAAGTACATGTTAAAGATCTAGTTAAGTAGAAAAATCTTTAATTCAAACACACCTACAGTCCAATCCAGAGCATAAGTTGGGGGATAGTAATCAGCTACATCAAGATAGGGAAGTGTGTGTGTGTGGGGGGTCTGTGAGGCAAGAAAGTAGCAGATACTCCAATTCATACATACAAGGCAGTTGTCAGTATGTGGTCAACTGTACTAAGGGCACCATTTGGTCATCACAGAAAATAAAACAATAATCTGCAGCTTAACAGTTAAATAGGTGATCTAAACAAGAGCTGATTCATAATTAAAATAAAAACAAAAAGAGTACACCACAGTGACCAATAGGCAAAAGGGTGACATAAAAGCATGCAAACTATCCCCTACTATGAGGCTTCCTTGTTTATGTGTTGAAGTCTTGTTGCAGGGAAAGCTCATATGTTCTGATGTATTAGTCTTCCTTACCAGTCATGTTGTTTTTTTCCTCTTGTTTTCCTTTTATCACTTACTTAAATAGGATCTATAGTATATGTTCGAAGTTTGAAAACTTTGAACGTTAAATAATCAAATTTAAATGTTCGAAGTTTTAAACATTGAACATACCATACTATAGTGCGGTAAAGGGAAGAGTTCCCTTACTGCACTGTAGTGCAGTCTAGGAGTTGGTATATTTAAAGAGTGGGGGGTGTGGGGGTGCAGGGTGGCTTGCCCCCCTTCCTACAGCTGTTAGCACAGCTGTTAGTTTTGGGTTTGGGTTTTTTTTTTTTTGCATATGTTCAAAATTTTATAATTTCGAACATTTAAATTTGATATTTTAATGTTCAAAGTTATAAAACTTTGAACATATGATATAGACCCACTTAAATATATGCAACAAAGACAGCCTTGTAACATTACAGAGAGAGGGTCCAGAAGCTTATACATATAATGGTGCAAAGCACTTGCCCTTTGTCAGTACTTAATCCTTATGAAAGGAAGGTAAGACATGATCTCTGGACTGGATACTATGTATGACTGGCTGAATGAAATAGTCTGGCCAGGATGGTAAGTTTTCTCAGCAGGCATGCCACATTAATTTGGCTCCCCTGTCTGAGAAATTTCAGGCATTACAGAGGGGAAATGGCTCTATGTAAAAGGAACACTGATATTCCTAATAAACTTTCAGGGAAAATCTCCAAAGTGTAGTTATATGCACTAGTCCATTCTGTTAAATTCTTTTTGTATACAGGTGGTAAAAGGTTTCTCCATCCCTAAGCTAGTTTTAGTCATAATGCATCTCAGTCAATAACCCCCCAGGCTGCTAATGACAGATGTAGACTGCAGGCAGTCATCGAAAAGACACAGTTTTAGAGTTCAGCTCTTTGCAAATGAATCTATTGAACCTGTAGAAATTTAAGAAGGGAGGTTCATTTGTAACCGAGTAGGTAACAAAGGGTACTTTTGGAATGCATGATGATTCTAAGAGGATAATGCTGCCTGTAATGATCAGGATAACATAGCTTAGGTACACTTAGGATGGTAAGAATCTTCGTTTGTAAGATAGGTATTGCATATCTTTTAGGTCTGCAATTAAATGTTGTTTTTATGTCAGCTATCATAACAGTGATAGAAACATTTAATTTCTGTATACAACTTGCCCAATGCAGCAAATGGCTGAAAATTACTGACTGGCCATGACAAGAGTAGAGGGCCATTTATAGAAGATTTTCTAGCAGTGATTTTGGTGCTTCCTGAGTGCGCGAAACTGGCTCCTACACTGTTTCCCTCCATGCACATAGGTGCTAAGACTAAGGAACTGTAACAGATGCCATGGAACATGAAGAAGTCTATCATCGGTCACATGAAACACTTTGTCTAGGGCTAGGGTTAGCTTTAGGCTACATCCACTGCAGTGCAATTAATCTGTGAAAAGGTTTAATTAGGCAGGAAGCAGAGCAGAAGCTTCGTATAAGCTGATGTTTTTAAACAAGTCCATATGGTTTAAGTATTTGTTGCTCAGATTCATTGAATATCTGATGCAGGGTCATAGCTGTAATCTTGTTTGTTAAGCTGACAATGCAAAATTAATACATTCAGGAAAATGTGAATATATTCAGATCCACAGAGAACCAGGGCCTCTTCAGAACACTTCTAGTAAATCTACAAAGGATGCAAATTTTTGTTTTCAGATTCCAAGTCCTGCAGAAGCAGTGTACATCAGGAAATAGCCATAACACTTCTTTCTACCACATAAAAATAGGCAAACCACGATGAAATGCTAAGTCTTTCTGCCAAAGGAATTGGCAGTGATTTATGAAAACCCTTCTGCTGCTACACCAGACTTCTGGTATTTAACGGATTACAGAACACAACTTATTCCAGGGCTTGACTGAAGCAAGTATGTTATTGAAGGGAACCAGAAAAACAAAAACAAGTGCATCATGGGTGAGGGATAAGTCAATAAGTATCATGTATAACAAATACGTACACTGTAAGGGCAAAGTCAAATACATAGGGCACAGGAAATGAAAAATTGGTTGCACAGAATAGTAATGAAGTACTCAGATGTGCACTGACCAAACATCGTGAATAAGAAAGTGGTGAGAGTAAAGAAAATGAAGGACAAAGGAAGAGGGGGCATGACTGACAGACAGTGAGAAAGAACTGTCCTGAGCTAAACATACATTTATTTCTTCCTTAAGAGATTGTGGAACCTAGGAAATACTCTTTGTTTGAGTATGACAGTCTATAATGCCACATATGCAATCAAGATAACAGTTAAGAGGCAGGCAGTGAGTGGTTATCTGTAGAGGTACCAGTGTGTAGACATATCAGTTTGGTTGTTGTTGTGTGTCTTTTCAGCTTTTCCCAGTTAGGGGTTGCCACAGTGGAACTCCGGTCTGCTAATGATTGGCAGTAGATTTTTATGGTGCCGAGTTGCCAGCCCGACACCCAACCTTCAACGAAGGCTGGCCATTCATGCATGTCTTTCAAATGCCACTCAACCATGGAGGGGACATGCAAACTCTGCACAGAAGGCACTCCGGCCGGGAATCGAACAGGAAACCTCTTGCTGTGAGGCAACAATGCTACCGCTGCACCACCATGGCTCATTGGTATGAAGTACAATTCTCTTCTCTCCTTTGCTCAGCTAATTTATACATTTGCATCATTCTCACTGTGTAGCAGGAAAGGAGACCAACAAGGAGGAGAAGACAGAGGACAGAGAGCAAAGTTAGTGGTATAGAAGGAAGCAAACATTATATATAGATAAGCAGCAGGTACAGGAGAAATGAAATAAATATAATGGCATCTGGGGTGCATGAAAGACCAAAGACCTGTAGATGTTACAAACAGATGGGTTTCAGGCAATTAATGGGAAAAAAGAACAAACCATATTAACATTTTTTTTCTAATTACTTACATTATACATCACATATGTTTTCTTTCTTTCTATATAACTATCATCAGTCTAACATTACAAAAATTGCTCAGTTTCTGTCCATTCTTAAACGTCACTCTGCCTGAACATTATCCTGCATGTATTGTTTTCACAATTTCCATTTATTTCTATGTAATTTGCTCTTTCCCTTTTCTAAAAATCCCTCTTCCAATACTTCTGTTTCTTTTACCATTTAGACTTTGACATCCATTTTCTAGTTATTGCTTTTTTGGCAGTCAACAGTATTATACTTAACAATGCTTTACTATGTCTAGGCAATTCTGATCCTGTGTCCCAGCTCAAAATAATAATTTCCTTAGTTACAGCCATTTATTCACTCAACATTTCTGATAGGGTACCCTGTAGGGAATTTGTAAAATATTCCAACTCATTACGCTTCCAAAATATATGTTCCCAGTTACCTTTTTTCTTCCCCATTACACCTCCAAGATTTGCTATTTACCTGAGGAAAAATTCTTTGAAGTCTGTTTGAGGTATCTACAACTGAAGCTTTATTCACTAATCAAGTTTCAGCATTAATATGCCTACAAGGACTGAACAAGATTAAATAAGAATTCTACTAAATTTAACAAACATATTAATTATAAAAATCATTACACAATCAAAAGAGCATATGATCTGACATTTAAGAATGAATTTAGCCTCCTTCTTAAGCAAAGTACTTACTATGGAAAATCTGCTTCATCATCCATTCGAATCTGGTTCACAATAGAATTTTTTTGTTTAATTCATCTTGCCTTGATGTTCTGTAACAGCATGTTCTACAATCAACTTTTCATATGTCCAATACATAATATAATTGTATTCTGACAACTTCTTTTTGTCTACCCAACATAAACTAACCCAGATGGACAAGCAATCAAATACATTATCAGCTTAGTATTATTAGTGTGGTAATGTATATAATCAGATTTCATCCTATTTATAGTGATCCAGAAAAATAAGTTGTCCATGGAACAGACAAATTTTGTATGGGTACTATCTGAGATTTAAAATATCTGCAAAGAATCACATCCCCAATACTTTTTCATCTCTCATAATAAATCAAAAGTCTTAATACATCATTATATAATTCTAAGTCCTCAGATAACATATTCATTAAGAAAACTAAAACATTAGTAAATACAGTGTATTCTATAAGGAAATAAATATCTTCTCTAATAGTTTATATTCCAGTTTTATAACCAATAGAATTCTCATTTTTTGAATAAATCCTTTCGGTTTCTTTGTGACAAGTATCAAAACAGGCTTCACTGGGTCTACAGGATAACCGCTATTAATAAACAATTTTTATCACAGTCTTACATCACAGTACTATATCTGGTATGAATTGAAAATAGAAATGGTCATCCACTTATTATTCTTTTAAGAGTGAATCAAGCTGGAAATAACCAGCCTTCTCAGTTTGAACTTAACAATGAATGTGTGGTTAGCAAAACGGCAGTAAATATTTTTCAGGAGCAAAAGTAAATTTTTTCCAAAAGAGGAGTTACCAAGGCAACTTTAAATAAAATAACCCCATAATTGAAATGAAAATGGAGGACTTGATAAGCCTAGCACATTAATCATGCAAGTCTTGATGGACAGGTCAGTAGCACACGAAATAATACAATAATGTGTCTTCTTTGCAATCAAGTACCTGAAACTCACACTGTGGCTAAGGCAGGAGCTCCAAGTAAGAACTGTGTACTTCCTCTGTGCTTGTCATCGGGGAAATGCTACCCTCAGTGATGCCAGCATAGCAGCAAAGAATCTAACATCCAGCTCAAATTCATTTGAGGAAAGAATTTTGCAATTGAACAGAGACTGTATTACACAGTGTTTCAACCACTCAGAAGTACAAGACTGGTTAGTTCAATGCACCAAAGATCACTGGGCAGACACACCACCTTTTTATTAAAAATCTCAGCTTAACAAATAGTGTTGTGCTCATCAAGCCTAAAGTTTGGTGTCAAAAAGGTTTGTTGTGCCACCACTTATGCTTGAACATCCACCCTTATTTCTGAAGTTTACAAGGACAGCATCATTTCGAGACTCCAGCTCACAAGAAGTCTGGAGGATGGGGCAAACACAGCCATGTTAATAGTTGAAAGAACTTCATCAGGACCACCTGCTCTAGATCCTAAAAGTAGCTATTGAACAGTAGGTGAGAATAGGTAAGTGCTGCAGCATTGTATGTTCCTGTATAACACCATTTCAAGAGTGAGAAGCTATAAATGGGGTATGTTTACTGATAACTGAAGAAGATGGTGAGCCACCAAAGAATGTACCACCAAATCAGTAATGGACACAGTGAGTTAGAAAACTATGTTTACAGTATGTCCTAAATCAGGGGTCTCGACTATGTTTACAGTATGTCCTAAATCAGGGGTCTCAAACTCAAATGAGCATAAGGACCATAAATAACACCAAGGATTTTTTGGAGGGATGCAAGTTCAAGTCATCCACAAACTATACTTTTTGTTAACTAAAAAAATAAGTTACAAAACTTTTTCTTGGAAGCAGCAACAAACCAGCACTATTCTATTGTATTAGTTTCAAATATTCTAGTAATTTTTTTTAGAAATTTTTTTTACATGAAACATTATTGCCTTCCTTTGTTTTGACTACTTAACTGATGTTTTGTGGAGATCAAGACGTCAACATTATGCTTTATGTCATGTGGAGCTGCCACTCGTAAGGAGTTCTCAAGGGTTTGTCATTCAGCCTTGAACAGAAAACTGATTTGTTGAGCTTCAAAGATGGAAAAAAAAAACTGTTCATAAACGTATGTACTGCCAAACATCACAAGGAACTGACCAGCCATAGATAAATGTTTTGGAAATTATTTTGACTAATGTACTTATAAAAATCTGGATCATCAACATCTGTGTACTTCTCTTTCAGAACATTATTGCACTGAAGCTTCAGCAACTCATCTGGAATTCATCAGCGACAGTGTCAACAACTACGGAAAAAGGCATACTAAAGATGGCCTCAAAGTCCTGAAACCGGCAGTCAGATTCTGCTCGCAGTTTACTGACTGTATCTGAATATTCTTTCAAGAACTGGTTTTTGGCTGCTCGGAGTAACTGTAAGGCTGATAAATGAGATAGGTTACCATCCATCAGCTGTTTTGCCCACAGGGAAACTTTACATCTGAAAGCCTTGACACTGCCATACACCTGCATTATCATCTGCTTTGTGCCCTGGAGTTGATGTTGAGTTCATTCAGATGTTGTGTGATATCTGTCAGAAAAGCCAGGTTAGATATGAAAAATGGATCACCTAGCTGTGGGATTTCATTTTCCTTCATTGCTATGAAGATTGCTATTTCCTGTGGCAGTGTAAAGAATCTTTTCAGCACACTTCCCCTACTTAGCCATCTGACTTCAGTGTGATAGAATCATTTTCCATATTCAATATCAAAGTTGGATAGAAAGCCTCTAAACTGGCGGTGATTTAGACCTGTTGTGCATTTAAAGTTAATCGTCTTAACAACAACATCCATGACTTCCTTCATCTGGAGACTTTTTCCACACAATGTGTCCTCATGCAGAATGCAATGAATTGCAATGAAGGTGTTAGCAACACCAACATTGTTGAGCCTTGCATTCAGTAACTCAAAGACACCAACATTTTCAGAACACATTGAGGGTGCAATGTCAGCCGCTATAGAAACAAGCTTATCCCAAGGCAATTCCGACTTTTCTAGAGATTTTTCAAGTTCACCAAATATGTCACGTTCCATGGTTGTGTCTTTCAAAGGCAGCAGTCTAGTAATTCCTCCATAACATTCAAGTTCCTGTCCACACCTCGAATGAACACAGTGCAGTATGCGGTATCTGTTATGCCTGTGCTCTCATTAAGGGCAACTGAAAAAGCTTCAAACTATTTTACAGCTGCAAGTAGCTGCTGGTGCACATTACTGGCCAGTTCAGTAATTCTGCTGCCCACTGTATTTGCAGACAAGCTTATACCTTCAAACAATTTCTTCTTGTAAGGGCAAAGTATTTTGCTTGCTTTTATGAAACAGTCTTTAATGAACTGGCCTTCAGTGAATTGATGGATGAGACAATTTCACAATGATTTCACTGATAAAGCTGTACTGAATTTTCACTCATTTTGATAAGATTTTTGAAGATGTTTTGCTGTTTGGCAAAAGCTGATTTTAGTTGATGAACTTTCTCTTCCCTCATTTTGCCTGTTATCACATCATATTCATTACCATGCATCATTTCATAATGTCTCCATACATTGTATTCCTTTGGAACGGAAGCAGATTGATAGCAGATGAGGCATTTGATTTGATTAGTTAGCTCTGTGAAAAAGTATAATTTTTTCCCCACTTTTCTTGGAAAACACACTTTTCATCTGAAATCTTTTGTTTCTTGGATGACAACATTGCTAATAGTCAATCAGATACTATGCTGCGATAAAAATACAAAAAAAATTATATTGGTTTTGAAATTTTCTAATACTGAAAACAAATAATTCCTATTAAGCAATAGATGACTGCAAATTATAAATAAATATTCTCGCTCTCTCAGTTCTACTTGTGCTGCAAAACAATCTCCAAATACGTTTAAATTTTTAATTGCTATAACAAAACTTTGTTAGTCTCACACACACACACACACACACACACACACACACACACACACACACACACACACACACACACACACACACACACACACACACACACACACACACACACACACACACACACACACACACACACACACACACACACACACACACACACACACACACACACACACACACACACACACACACACACACACACACACACACACACACACACACACACACACACACACACACACACACACACACACACACACACACACACACACACACACACACACACACACACACACACACACACACACACACACACACACACACACACACACACACACACACACACACACACAGAATGATCTTTGGGTAATTGACCCACACTATCCTGAGTTCCGTAAGACTGTCATATAAATTTTATAACTACTAGGAACCAAAGCAATCTAACAATTGGTGCAGATGATTAAAACTATTAACTGTAGTTTCTTGGGTACAAGGCTTGATTCCTTCAGACCTCATATGCCTACTGTGTGACCTTGCATAAGTCACTTAACCAGAACTTGCCCTCTGCTTGTCCCGAAAAGGGATGGGATGTGTGTGCCCAGTGGACCTACTCAGTTAACAAATGGGTGTTTGTAACATCTAAGCTTCCAGAACCACATAGTTATTTCAAGATCAAAAAAATAAAAGCATATTCTGTACAAGGATAACATAAGGATGTTTACTTTTCCCTCTGGAGGAAAATAGTAACAGGGAAAGGAACGCTGTATTACATCACGAAAACAGCGTACCCATGATATCTTCCACATCAGACTTCTTTAAAAACAATTGCAAATAACAATTGCTCTTCTAGCATACCAGAAGAAACACCACTACTGGAGATTTCTTGATGGTAAATAGTGGGTTTGGCATAATGGTAAGGTCTTTGTCTCATAGGTGCATGGTTTGATTTTGATCTTGGGTTATTGGCTAGTCTTGAAATGGCCCTTTAAAGCAGTTAGCCTAGTATGAATGTTATAGCCAGTAAAATAAAAAATATATTCCTTATTTGCATAATTAATATTTATACTCCTTAAATAAAAAAAAAAATGTCCTCTTCTTCATCAGTCATATAACATTAAGAACTGCTTTCTTTATATAACACTAAGAACTGCTTTCTTTATATAACACTAAGAACTGCTTTCTTCATATAACACTAAGAGCTACTTTCTTAGAATCATACTCTCCAGTGTCCCATCATCACCACTGCAAACAACATACAGCAAACTTCTCTGCAGAGATCATACTTTTTTAGTTCTTGTGTCTCACAGTTCAGGGAATCTCTGCCTTCCATTTTAAAAGAAACCCCTCCTCAACCCCATAACTCTGTTCAAAACTTTAACATTTGCTTTTACTGACAGACAGCGTAACTGTTCAATGAGCAGCAGAACAACCAACAAACCCTCAGATCAGATGTGTTATAGTTATCAAAACACTGATTTATGTATTTACATGCACACACACACACACACACACACACACACACACACACACACACACACACACACACACACACACACACACACACTTGACACTAATGCTATCCCCCAACTTAGGCTTAATATAGCCTTAACTCACAAATACATACACACACACACACACACACACACACACACACACACACACACACACACACACACACACACACACACACACACACGTGCTGTTTCTGAAATATGTTGCAAACAGTTTGCTCAGATGCCATAGACACGAAAACATTATTCACTCACATACTCACTGAAAAACATAAGCATGCATGCTACAATACGTATAACTTCTCTTTCCCAAAATATAACTGGCTCATCTGAAAATGTAGAACCAAAACACCAACCACTTCTGGTAACCAAATGTGCAGAATGAAGGAATCAACTAGGAACGCAGTATCAATAAAAATATTTAACCACTTTATTTAGAATAAAAAACAACCACAGAGTTTAGCGCTTGCATACAAAAAGTGAATGCTTTCATCTCACAATACTATGTAAGAGAACTCAGCAGAACTGAATGACTCTTCAAACACACTCATTTTATATACAACAATTAAATGAATCACATGACCCCGGGTCATTCAAATGATAATGTCCTTAATTAGGTTTCCACCCCACTAGCAAAGCTTTTTTTTAAGTCAGCTGCCAGAGGGAGTGACTGATAACACTGATGAGCCCTTTAAATAAATATAGGTGTCTGATCCTCACATCACCCTCTATGTTTAATCAGCAATCTAATAGCTCCAAAAGCAACATATATGAGCAATGGCAGTTGACATTTGAGTTTCAGGCTTCATACCCTGCAGAAAATGTATGCTAATGCAAAATCTGTTATTCTATAAACTTTCTAAGTTTATAAGTGCAATGTTTAAAAAGTGTCCCCATTTTTGGGCCTTTGTCCTCCATTATTTGTGGTTTTGTCCAGATTTGTTGCTCTAAGAAGTTGGGATGTATGCCAGTACTTCTTGTAAAAAATAATTTTATTACCTCAGTGCAGAATCACTGGCTTGCACTGGCAGTTTGTCTGCACACTATTCTGCAAAGTCCCTTTGTCCAATGTCCGGTCAAAAGTTAGAGTTGTTAGCATAGACTTTCAGCGCTCACTGCTCACAGTTTCACTCTACAATATCCACCTCTAACCAATGTGCCTAATTCAATGGAGATGCAGTTGGAGGAGGACTGTAATAAAAAAAAAAAAAAATCACCTGACTGCAACCTCCAATCATATCTCTGATGTATTAGGTGCGTTTGGTGACAGGATTCTTTATGAAGAAAAGACTGCACTGAAGTTGAAATAAAAAAAAATGTACCATTTTGTCAGTTTATTTTCCGTTTTCAACAAAACATAGTGCAGTAAAAAGCAGTCCACATAAAACTACTTCAGAGGTTGCATGTGGCCCACATGTTTGAGACTCTAAATGATGGCTAATGCAGGTACTAAACTGGAGAACCAAATGCACCTCATATTGCAGATAAATTCCTGAACCAGAGCCATGGAGTCTTCATTTACCCAAATAAAAATTACAAGTACTGAGCTGACAATGGAGTCTGTGAACTCCTAAAGGAATTTCTTCACTCTATAGTTCGCAGGCAGTATTTAATACAGAAACTGCTCCTGCTCTGTACTTTAGTTAGTTGCAGCATTGTGTGACAGCAAATCCCTAGCCTCACTCAGATCCTGTCTAACCTTATTTTCTGTATTACTGAGAAACCGAGGGAGTACTGCAGTCATGAAATCAAGAGTGAAATTTCTTTTAACCAGGTCTGTGCAATGAAGATCAGGTCAGCATCATGCATCTGGGATTGATATGGTGGCCTCTACCATTGGACTGCAGCACCCTGAACTGGGAAGATGTGCCCACATTCCTGGAACCTGTATATCAGGCAAGGCAATAAACTAGTCTCTGATCCACTTTGCCACGGAACAGCAAATGGTCATAAAGGTGGTCCTGATGAAGTTCTTTCAACTATTAACAAGCTGTCAGACTCCACCATATTAAACCTTCCCAGTACAAACATGACACCCTGCATTCTGCTTCCTCAGACTATGGTACCTTTCAAAAAATTGGAGACATGCACTTGTTAAACCTGTCTTTAAGGGAAAGGGGAGTAGGAGAAACCCAGAGTCATACATGCTCTTAAGTTTACTTTCATATTGAGGAAAAATAATGGATAAGGTAATATTAGTGTCAGAACTGGAAAGGTTGGGACTAGAAATCATATATCAACATGTATATGTTGAAAAATAAATCTATTACCACCAGTAACATGATGTACTATAACAATAAAATAACAGCTATGAATGAAAAATTGTGCTGTAATGTAATTTATATAGATTTATCTTCAGCATTTGACAGGGCCATAAACAAAACACTGATCAATAAATTAGAACAACTAGGTACTGATGCATTCTTGATAGGATAGATAGCCGCATAGCTTACAAATAGGACATACAGGTATCATACAGCAATTGGACAGGTGAAATTTGAGGCTACAGTCAGGGTGTCCCACAGGGCTCTGTACAAGGCCCATACTTGTTTAGAGTGTATCTTTCAGATCTATCTTTTTCATCTGAGGTATTCTAGAGTCTTTACACATATTACTTGAAATTGGGTAAACTGATTACATGTGTTACAGATAAGGCATGTCTGCAAAAGAGCTTGACTAAATTGACCATGTGGGCACTGGAGAATAATATGTTGATAAATACATCAAAAATGTAGCATATGAGATTTGAGAGACATAAATTGAAAGATGAATATTTAATTAAGCACACAGTGATTGAAACTAGAGATTCGTTTAAGGACCTGGTTATATGGGTAGATTCAGCTTTAATTTTTCTAATCATATCAACCAATTGGTTAATAATAGTTATAGAACTATAGATTGTATAAAAAGATTTATAAAGACTAGTAAATCAGAAATGATGAAATCATTGTTTCTTAACCACACTAGATCCAAACATGGGTATGGAATAAAAATCTGGCAACCTTATAGAAAAAAAGCATGAATAAACTGGAAAGAGTTCAGTGAAAATATACCAGGGGCATCCATGGAGTTGGACATTTAAGTTATAAAAGACTGAAATATCTGAACTTGTACAGTGTCTCATAGAGAAGAGGAGACCTTATTCAGGTATATAGGTCATTTAGGGACAGCTACCTCTGGGAATGTTTGTGGTTATCAAAACGTACTAGAGAATCATCAGATAATCTATGTAGAATATCCTATATAAATGAGAAGTGTGCTAATAGGTTTTCTGAGAGTTCAATTGATACATGGAATAGACTACCACATTACATTAAAGCAAACACTGGTTTAGATATTTTTAAGAATGGCCTGGACACTTATTATGGAACAACTGCTTTGGTAGATTGGGATGCTATTAGGATGTTAATGCCTGTGCTTGAAATATTTGTATGTATGTATGTATGTATGCAATCTAGCATGGGTATCCTAGTGTTAAGTTATGAGGTGAATGCACGGAGCTAGCAAGGAGTGAGTCTAGTGAAGTTAAGTAATGTATTGTGGAGCTAAACAATTAAAAGTAGGTCTTGTGTATAAAATTTTTTTCAGCTTAATTCGAAAATGGTGGAAGGAGGTGATGTATCTCTTAGTTGCAGTGAGGGATTCCGATGTCTGAGGTGTCATTACTGAGGAGCTGTCATCATTTGAGTGAAGTTTTATGAGGGGTTGAAGGGATGGGAGGGACTGTGATCTAAGGTCGTGTGATGTGGCTCTTTAAGAGAGTCAAGGGAGAATAAAATGAAGGGAGTCTTTTTATAAGAGTGTGGATTAGGCAGGCTAGGAGGAGCATTTATCTTTGAGCTATAGGAAGCAATTTTACTTTTATTAGGACTCTAGAGTGATTGGCTAATGTGATGGCTATAGATTTAATTGGCTAGGGTTTGCGGAACCGATTTTTTAATTTTTTTTTAAGCATTAGCAATAATAAGGAGGCTATAAATAAGCTGTAGTAGGACAACTCTTTTTTCTATTTGCTAATCTAACTTTGGTTGACAGGAAGTGTGTTATTTTCTGGCCCAGAAAAAGTATGGTATTTACTTCAGATGTACCATAGGTATGTTTAGAATTGGTCCTTCTAGATGCCAGTGGATTGTAAGAGGAGACGTTTCTAAGTGATGTGTGAAGTTATGGCTTATGCTCAGATATCTGAGCCTATGGAGAGCTCTTACCTTGTGCTGAAGATCACGTTTTTAGGCTTATTGATGCTCAGTATGAGGTTATTGTGTAAGAGCTTTAATGATAGTGCAATTGGGCCTTTTTGAGTCATTCTTTGATGGTGGCTCAGGAGGGAGAGGATCTTTAGACTGTCATACTGAATGCATACATAGGGATGGAGGTTTGAGGTAGGTAAGCTGTGAGGGAGTTAATAAAAAGTGAAAAGAGGAAAACAGTGGGGATGACAGAACCCATCCCTGTGGTACTCCATTTGCAAAGAGAGGGATAGACAGAGGATGAGGTCCCTGTTTTTACTTATAAATGTTTGTAAGGAAATTATGGAAAATCTTCTCATCAACCCCTGAGACAAGCAAGAAATAATTACTTTTAAATCAGTCATACAACTGAAAAAAAAAAGATTAATAAATATATTTCACTTCTGATAAAGATGTGTCTCAGCTGTAAAAATCTGTAGCTTCATACCTACACTGAATTTATACTATTTTCATACAAGGCAGCACTTTCCAATTATAATTCTTATAATCAGCTGTCTACAATACAAGATACCAGTTAGATACACAATATCCGTGATCCAAGTAAAGGAAACCATGTATCAAAACCAGTACTGGAGCAGAACAAAACCAGCACCGTTTGTCTGTAAAACTCTGTTATAATTGCAAAATGACAAGAACTTGGGAAAGTGCATTATTAAAGGTTTCAAAAATACTTTTGTGCTTTGTTCTCTCAGGTCAAAGAACAGAGGTGTATTTGTGACTCAAAAAACTGGAAATTTCCTAAACTGAAGTAGTTTCACAATGACAATAAAGAGATTTATATAAAACAGACTTTTGGTTACAGATGCATGATGCTGTGATTGTTTTAAAACATGGGAGACAATGTGTCTGGACTCACTCAGGGTGCTGTATCTCTGGCAATTGTGTAAAGTATTAGAACAGATATAGCCAGCAGGAAAATCAACAAGTACTGTGTTTTGCAATCAGCATGTGTGTTGAAATGAACAATATGATGTTGAAACATCTTGAGGTATGTTATGGGCTTACAAATCCTCTCTGGTTTGACTCAAAAGTAATTGCATTAGGTATATTAATTTTCATATCAGAGTTTGCCTTACTGCTCATCATCTTGAACTTCTTTTATAAAACCAATATATTGCAAACAGCACTTAAAATTTGTCATCTTAGCTCCCTAGCCAGACTTTTAGAACACCACTGTGTTCGTTCACATTACCGAATATTCCACACTCCTTGTATCTTTCTTCGCTTTTGGTCTTCTTTATCTTTAATAAGTTTGTCTTCAGTTTGTTGATAAACTGAAAAAAAACACACTGCCTCATACCTGAGAACTCAACAATCAGAGTTCACTCAGAATAAGAATCCCTGCATTTAGACTATTACTAGGGGTTGTGCAAAGTTTGTTGCTATTCAACACCAGACTGCATAAACACTTTAGATGTTACATAGAAAGTAGTTGATTTTGTGTTGGTACAATGCTGACTGAACAATTATGTTGGTCAGTTCAAAAGGATGAATAACTAAGTCGCAGTGGCAGTAGTTATATAAGTGTGATGAAAGTCAACAATAGAGTAGTCAATGTAACTGGAATTATTCTTTAAATATTTTATTTATTTATTGACTGAGGTAGAGCACTGATTTATCTGGACCATTTTATTATTGAAGAGACTTTACCTCTATACTTATTATCCAGGATACAAAGGAGCTGTAGTTGTACGCTTACTGCCTTTCATTATGTGTGTGTGTTTTTTTTAAACCTGCAATATGTAGTTAAGAACAGTTATAATGAATGACTGTAATTGTACAAATATTGTAATAATGACTATAAGATGGTTGTAATGTATATCTCAATGCAGTTTTGTGCTTTTATGATTGAATAGAGTTCTCAGGGCAGTCAATTCTTCTAATTAATAAATAATCTTCCACAGCTACCACAGAAAGATGCTACAATGAGGAAAACAGAGGGAGATTCAGGAAGGTACCACAATGTGTACACTTTCTTGTACATATTGCAGTACTTTTTTGCTATTCAGGAACTACCCTAACACAGTACTGCACAGTGCACTGGCATGAAGGCATGTAGCATTGCTTAAGACTGCCCCACAGCCATGCTGAATACTACTGAGACAGCCCTGAGGGAGAGGCATATACTAATTAACCATGGGATCCCTCTCTCCCAGAACCACCTCCAGGAAGACATCTACACATGGATCAGCACAATCATCCCCACTACATCACAGTATTGAACATAGCCAAAAGGCCATGTTTGACTAGTTTTCACAACCATGGTATGGGTATCGTGGGTTGGGGGGGGGCACTACATATTGAGTATTACTCTAAATGTAAGTACCTTAACAGCACTGACAGCACTACAGAGATCACGGGTGGAGGAGCCACTAGATGCCAGTTAAGTGCTATAATGGCATCAACATCACAACTGTGAATGGGAGGTTGGGTGACACACTATCCAGCAGGACAGTGCCATAACGGATGAATCAGGGTGTAAGGACACACTAGTCACGAAAACATACTACATATGTGCTGTAATGGCACTTTATCTATTATGCGGATCTGGGGTGGAGGAAACACTAGACACCAGAGATTCTACAAATTTGTTATAACAGTACATAACTGTTATGGTGTGTATGGTGGGTGGGATGCACAGCATGGAAAACATGTCAGGGAGATGGGTAGGGGGACTGTGGTGTGTGTTTGTATTAGAATGTTTGCAGGGGGAGAGAGACTGTGGGGGTGCTAATGCCTACAGGAGCAGCAGTTTACTACCATGCAAATCAACAATGATCTGCACATTGCAGTAGTAACTGAGATTCAGGGTCATGCAAACTAGCCAATAATAAGGTCTTACTGTGTCATGAGTAACACATCTCTAAATCTCAAACTAATTTGTCATGGGAGCAAAGGCCTTTTTAGCAGAAGCCATACCACTTGTGCTAGGCCCTTTAATGAATTCAAGGAAGTATTTTTGATATAAACAATTAAATTATTATTTTAAGAATAATAACTGAAGCACAAAACAGAATGCATGAATTTAACAGTTTTCAGGGCATAATCTAATACTCGCCCTTATGTTTTCTGGGAGTACTCTAATACTCACCCTTATATTTTCTGGGAGTGCTCTAATACTCACCCTTATGTTTTCTTAGTATGTCCACTAGTTCAGTAGTTTTGCAGAAGTCCTATATTCCCCCATGACCCATGTAGGCAGCACTGCTCTCCTGGAGATACTGCTGCATTTATTAGTAAGAAGTTTTTAATCACCTTGTGAAAGAGCACACAGATATCTGCTGAGCACACCAATATTTTCTGACTCATTATATAAAGAAATGATTAAAAATTTCAAAGCAGCGTAAAAACCTAAATGCTATGCCAAATGTGAATGTATTATTACTTTCTGCAGTGTCTAGATTGATTTTAAATATTGAGACAAATACAAAGAAGATCCAAGGGATCCAGAGGGAAGTATATTCTTTAATATTTACCTTTTTTTGATTCACAAAAGTAGGTCTATCCTTGAAATTATCCATGTCTAGCCTAAAAAGAACTATTTATCTTCATTCTTCCCATGTACAACAGCATCTATGTACTAGTTCATGAAAGAAAATACTTTTAGGAGTAGACAAAGCCTCACAAAGGTCATGCTACAAAAATCTACAGTTACAATTATAGCATTATAAGAGTCCTCAGTCTGTCTGTGTTAAACAGATTTTTAAAGTCTCAAATCTGTTTCATGTAAAAATGTTTTTGCTGAGTAGTTTCATTTGTGTAACAGTACACCTACAAAAGCTACCACACTGAATTTTCTGAGTCTAATTAAAAACTTGTATGTAAAACACTTTTCCCGAACTACAAGTAAAAGATCTAAAGATAATAATACAGCCGGTCGATCAATAAATGTGTGTGTGTGTGTGTGTGTGTGTGTGTGTGTGTGTGTGTCTGTGTGTGTGTGTGTGTGTGTGTGTGTGTGTGTGTGTGTGTGTGTGTGTGTGTGTGTGTCTATTTATGAGAGAGACAGAAAGAGCAAGCAGTTCAGATGGCTGAGCACTGCAACACAGATCACAGATTGTCTATTTGTTATTAACTCTTTGTAGTATGGTAGATGAACTGGATCCTCCTAGAGGACCCATGTTAATCCCCATCCCTGGCATTCATTGGAGTAGATTTCACTTAGAAGTTTTCTATGTATTGTGACTTGATGGGGTACCAGTGCAACAAAAAAACATGTAATCATCATATGTCTATACGAACATGTATTTGTATTATATGTATTTGTGTATATGTGCACACAAACACACACAATATATATGTATATATATATATATATATATATATATATATATATATATATATATATATATATATATATATATATTTCAAACCTCAAAATATTAAAATTGTCGAATTTCAGTATCTCAAGACGAAAATATTGTGACTGAAAGCTCGGACCATAGAATGTATCCCAGGGCAATTAAACACTTGCCCAAAACTACAAACAAAATACTGTACCATTGTAAACCCACCTAGGTGTAAAAGTGAAACCATACACACACACATATATATGTGTGTGTGTGTGTGTGTGTGTGTGTGTGTGTGTGTGTGTGTGTGAGCATGTGTGCATGTTATATACACACACACACACGCGCTCACACACACACACACACACACACACACACACACACACACACACACACACACACACACATAAACATAATTTTTGTTTTGGATTGGATACTGGTATAAAGTTCCGTTTTCTCTTTCTTACCCTATAACTTAATTGTTGATTGCAGTTTGTGATTGTGTATAACTGCAACAATTGCCAGTTGTATTCATATGCAATCTCTCCACATATAAATGCCTACCCAACCAAAGGTCTCAGCATTATATACATGTTACTTATTGCACTTTTGATTTTATATTATATTGTTATAGTTGCGTTTTTTTTTTTTTTGCATCATCTAAATTGTCTTAATCTCATTTGTATATTTATCATATTGCATATATCTAAAGTTACTTGCACATAGTAGATGTTTCTATAAAAGTTTTGTATTTATTTACAATTTAAATGAATCTTTAATTTTTTTTTATTAATTTTACCCAGGTGGTAACTGAAAAGATCAGCAGACCATTTCACTTATCCAGTTAAACTGAAAATAAATAAATAAATAAATAATATGATATGTTTTATTTTGCATGAGTAATTAACTTTTTATTGATTATTGTTTCAAGATGTTTAAAATGGTCAAATAGTTTTTAATGATATAGGGCCAAATTCAGAAATTACCTTGAAGTGTACACCATGTGATAACTTTTCCAAATACACAGACGGCCCTACTGTAGTACTTTTGCACAAGGATGTGTAACACCATCGTGGGCTATCTCCACAGTAGTGCTAAATGCTAATAAGGTAGTCAGGGGTGGGGAGGATGGAAGAGTCATATGCTAATTAGCCATGTGCTCTGTCTATGGAACTGCCTAAGGTAAGACATTTAAACTGGTGAATGATTCTTTGAACAATGTACCAAGACCACTCTTGGCCACTCACTGTAGAAATAATAGCTGGGAGTTTATTGTACAGGTAGTTTTAGAGGTATGTATAAGACTATATGTTTGAATGTGTATCAACCTAGGAGGTAGCACTAGGGGATTAGTGAGGGGATAGGATATGTGGGTATGTTTTCTGTGTGTGTGTGTGTGTGTGTGTGTGTGTGTGTGTGTGTGTGTGTGTGTGTGTGTGTGTGTGTGTGTGTGTGTGTGTGTGTGTGTGTGTGTGTGTGTGTGTGTGCGTGTGTGTGTGTGTGTGTGAATGGATGAGTACAATTGTGTGAGGAGGGGACTGCTTGTTTGAGTGTCTGTGAGGAGCTGGTTGGGGTGACTGTCATGCCACCACACATCTCTATGCTAATGAAGAAAGCCTACAAAATTGGGTCAGAGGGAAGAGTATCGACCAGGAATTACTTCAGCTAAATGGGTTGAGAGGAACACTAGCTACCAGCAATAACATCTCATTTTGTAATGACCCATACACATAATGGGGATAAAAGTAAACACTACATGCCAGGTATAGTGTCTCATGTCTTAATGGCATTTTTTTTGTTTTATTATTTATTTTTTTTTTTATTAATACTGCTTTATTCATGTATTCATTACAGCTGTCAACAGAGAGAAAATAAATAAATTAAAGAAATGACTTAAATAATCCCTCCCTCCCTTCCTTCCCCACTTCTCTAGAAAGACAAAAAATCATTAATTTAATAAGCCATATAGCCTTGTAGTATCAACTTGCAATATTCCACATTGATAAATATAAATTTAACTATTTTGCTAGGAGAAAACCCATATTTTCTGAAATCTCTATATTCCAATGTTCAAGCAGAATTCTTTTGCTAGCTAAAATTGCTAATAATATCAGTTTATACACAGAAGATAGAAAATTCCTGTTACCCAAAATCCATAAGTCATACGTACATACATTTTTATCTATCATTGAAGCAGCAAAAACAAAAGTTTTCTCCCACTAAGCAGAAAAACATGGGCAATCCTATCAAACATGCCTCCCAGTGGCAGTGCTGTCACATTCATGCCTACACACATTTGTTGGAATATAGACAACATAGATTATGAGGTCTTAGATAAGCCTTTAATAAAATCTTTTGTTTTATAATCCTATTTCTATAAGACTTTATAGGTCCTTATATTGCTTCCATAAAGATAATAGATCTGAAAAGTGAAGGGCCTAAACTAGTTCCACGTTCCATTTAAGATTTTATTTAGGTCCACTGAATCAGAATGTTGGAGATTTTTATACACTTAATGTTTAAGCTCTCTAAGTCTTTATCAATAACTTCTTGACATAATCCTTAGAATGAAAAAGGGAATGCATGACATTGATTCTTCTTTTATCCAATGCTTTACATAAAGAAGAGAGGTTTAAAACATCTACTCAAAGTTTAATCTTATTAAAAAAAAAAACAGATCACATGCTCACCTCATCCTTAGAATTCCACTTAAACATCATAAATGTGGAGGAAGATAGAGGCAGTTCCATCCATGGGAAATTTAAATTAGGAGTCAGATTATGATATTTAATAAGTTTAAGTAATGCCTTTAAATGAAATCTGTAGTGTTTAAAGATTCAAAAGTCTCCCATCATGTAGAGTATATAAGCTGCCAGATATAAATTATAATTCTTAAACAGGATGTATCTGTACAATTATTCCATTTATAATAGTTAATCCATATTTGATTAAAAACCAACAACTCAAGATCTTTAATATTATAACCTATAATGCATCCAGATCTGATCAGAACTTCCCAAGGGATTCTGGTATAGTCCCTCTCTAGAAGAAATTTGACCAAAGTGCTCTAATCTTATTATACCATAACATATCTTGTGGAAGTAACACATTTTAGACAAAAAAATCCAAATGGGATGTACTTTTATCTTAAATAAATGTATCCTTCCAGCAAAATAAATATTTAAGGAGGACTCTGAAGATAAAATATGTTCCATTTTGACTATAACCTCATTTGACTAAGCTGAGGGAATACAATCATAATTATGATAGACTGAAAAGGGCTAGAATAGAAATTTAATGCTTCTCACAACCATAAAACCTCCTGAGATTTCTGCATACTTATTAGTAAATATCAATTATGGCTTAGATTTATTGATAAAGAAGCCTGTAAACTGCTGAATTTTATTTAACAATCTGATTAAGTTTACCAGTGAATATACAGAGTTTTCCATAATCAACATCAGGTTGTCACACTTTAAGAGAAACATTTTTAATATGAAAAGGAATAATTCTCAAGGTCTAATAAAATGGCATTAATAATGGAGTTAATTACCAATAAGAACAAAGTCAAGAGAAGGTGCATCTTTGCTTAACACGGGGCCTTGCACATCTATTTCTAAATCTTGACCACTTATACTTATACTTAAACAGTAGTTAGTCTGGAAATGTAATATATATATATATATATATATATATATATAACCTGTTAACTTAAGTGCTAAATATAGAACATAAAGCTATATCCTTTTTTAACCAGTTTCAAAATAATATGCATGCTTGCACAGACTAAATAGGAATTTTCATTGATCTTACAGGTATAAACCCAAATTGATATGGTGAAATTATCTAAGCAGATTTTATTATGTGGAGGTTTATTAAAATTATATGCAGTACTAAGTAGTGAAACAGGACTATAATTAACTATGCCAGACTCTGGCCAATACAACATTTCTGTTAAATGACTTGGGAGATTTGGATAGAGGAAAAAAAAAGTCTACAGATGTAATGTGCCAAAACTTCAGTAAAGGATTTATACAATTCAGTGGGAAGTGTGGCAGGACTTGGAGTTTTTATCTCTAAGAGAAATAATATTTTACTTAATAAAGTCACCTGAAGAAATTTTAAACTCTAAATTTATATTTTTTTTAATTTGTAGGAAGAGCATGCTTCATTGGTGAATGTTTTTATTTGTTTTAGTATTATAAATTAAATTACAATACTTTTTACCTCTTATTGACAAAGTTAATTATTACTTTCTGAAAAAAAATCGGGTTTGAAAAGGAACCATGTAGATCTACTTGCCCATATCTGTGCAATTTAATCTTAAGCTGGTCATTGCTAAATCAAACAAACATTTTGACAAAGAATTTACTTTTTTTAGTCTGATCTAATATATATTTTGTGAAATTAATTTCATAAACTTTTGCCTAATAAAGACAGTCTTTCAGAAGGTAAACAATTTATCTACTTACATTTGTTACCCGGGAAAATGCAAATTGGCAAAACTCCATTTTTCAGTGTAGACCTAAGGAGAAAAGCTATCAAAAGTAATTCCAAAGTAAACCAATAAAAAATATAATAGGAAATAAATTGCAATAAAAAATATGCTACCAATCAATATCTTTCTTCTTATTTTCTTTAGCTTTTAGAGTTAGCTGTTATAGAAAACCCATTATAAGCAAAATAAACAATCTCTATCCAAAAATGAATTGCAGTTACTTCTTTAGAATGTGTGGTAAATATTTCTTTATCAATAAAAATACCTTCTTGTTTGCCCTTCTTAACTGAAAGAAACTTGGAAGAAAGCCTGTCGTTTGCATACTGTGTCTATTGTTTGCATACAGTGAATTAATCTATCATAAACAATTATATAATTCAATCTTGAGCCTCTTTTAAAATTGGGGGTGGGTAAAACCATCAAAGTTGGGACTTTTACAGTACTAATAGTCAACAATTGCATGTGCACATAAAAAAATGACAACAGTTTAGTTTAGTTTAGCACGAGTTTCACTAGAGGTTCTAAAATCCCCCTTAAAGTCATCAATGATGATCATTCTGTCAGAATTTAAATAGCTTAGACTCCATGCAAGGTCTTCCAAAAACTCATAATAACTATTAAGGGGCACACATACAATGTATAACTAAACCTTGGCTCACCGTCTGAATTTTAATTAATAAAATTCTTACAGTTGCATCAACAGATTGATTTAACACTTTAAGGAGGATAAAAGAAAAAAACGAACCAGGCCATATAAAATACCAATGGCTTGTCTTTAATAATCAACCAGATTGAGCACTTTTGGCTAAAGGATATAGCCTTCATCAGAATAAACTTCCTGTAAAACCATCTTAATTTATAAAATGTGTTAGCCAATCACCATAATCCAACAATCAACATTGCTAACCAGTGATTACACTCTAAAGCATTGATTAAACCCTTAAAAAATGTATACACATGCACTTTCATATAACAATAAAATATTCACTCATTTTGTTTTGTTAAAAATTACTTGAATCCTGAACAAAAATGTATTTATAATCAAAACATATGTAAACAATATATCATTTTTTATGATTTATTAGCTCTTTCCTATAACATAGGAGCTATTGATGTAGTTTCATTTAAGCCAGGGGGAAACATGGCTGCTGTGTTAAATTGCCATTGAGTTTCTTTCTTTTTTAACAAGTGTTTCCAGTCACCTCCCCTGGGATCTGGTTTAACTTGTTCTAGAATACCAAATAAAACTTGTTAAAGTGGGGACAGACCTGGGAATGTTTGTATAATGCACTTGCTTTTTTATTTTTTATGTCATTGCCATATTCATACACTCTATTTCTTAAAGCACTTTAAATCTGACTGAATCTAGTAAAATTGGAACTAATCATGATTTATCAACTGAATTAATGAACACTTTCTTTTTTACTTTCTTAGTATATAACTTTAAATTATTATAAGAATAATGAACATCTTGTAAATAAGAAATATCAGAGTTAATATAGTTCAGAAATTTCAATATATTTCTACTTTTGATGGGATTATTAAATCCGTTTATATTACTAGAGATTATTGTATCATACCAGCCATAATAACAGTAAATAATAACATAATTAAACCCATAAAAAAACTTCTTGGGAACCCACCACCTCCAAAAAAGAAGAAAAAAAAAAGTTCATAATATTGGATATAATGAAATATCAAGTACTTTGAGGAACTCCTGTCAATGAGCTATAACAATGTTCCAATATATATAGCTCCCTGGGTGAAGAAAATTTTAGCAATGTATCTTTATGAAGAATTTGAAGAACTGAGGGAAGAAGAGGATTTTTTATAACAGTTGAAGACAATAAGTTCCAAACAGATGGATAAAAAAAAATAATCAAAACTGTTCAGTTGTAGTCTGGTTTCAGAGGACCAACTCTATGAATCCTATCGACCTTCAAAGATATTGGGTCATTCCCTCCTGCTTCACTACTTTAAGCCTGTAATAATAGCAAAACAGTTTCAGGTGGAAGCTGGATAAAATCATGTGCTCTGGAACATCTATAACCCTAATATTAAACTTCCTTGATCTAAGTTTGAGGTCTAAAACTGTTCCTTGAGGGTTAATATAGTTGCCTGAAGTTTGCAATTGTCAGTCTTAACTGTCTGAAATTTACTTGTTAAATCCAGAAAATCATCTTCCAATATGTCACCTGAATCATGAAGGTGAATTACATTGTTTAGAAAGGTTTATATAACAAAGCTGTCTCAGATGTTATTAGTTCTTACCCTACAGTAGCACTCATCTACAGATGAGGTAGTCCACGATTGAAAACAGCTGTTATAGAAATAAAGGAACAATTTAGCAAACTATCAGCAACACTGGTCCCTGAAGTACTCCATAAAGGTTGAGAGGCAGTTTAGATGTTGCACCAACAATTCAACTCTGATACTATTCCATCATCCATTCAGTCAATGTGTAATAGAAAACTGTTGATACTAAATCTAATTATGTTTCAGTTGTTTCAGCCAATATAATGGAATCTAAATCAAGTGCTATTATACATCCATCCATCCACAACCCCTTTTCCCATTTTTGCACATGGGGTCAGGGTGTCACTTCAACAGTGACAATCATCTAGAGTCAAGGTTTACACCACTGGGTGGATAAATAAAGTAATATAATTACATCATCAGAAAGCCATGGTTCTCAGTTACAACACATTTATAGGCTGATTTGATAAGCCATGATAAAGAACATACTGGTCACAATCAGTTCAGGAGACATACAGTGAAACTGACAAGGTGAAACAAAATAACCCATCTGAAAATGTTTCAAAAGACAAAAGTAAAGCTGTAAATAGTTGATAGTTGATGGCATTAGATGCACCTTTTCATAAACTAAAGGTAGCATCACTGATTTTGAAATAAAGGTTTAAAGACAATATAAATTATCTGTCTAATAAATTTCACAGGATAAGTATTAGCAAAGCATGAAGTCCATGGTTCCCTGGTTGCCTAATGAACATATCACAGCAAATTAAATGAGTCAGAAGTATTTTAAAACTGTCTTCAGGAGTTCTTGAAGCTGCACATAGATTGTTGTCAGCCCTTCTTTTTTTTTGCAGTATTCACCAATGGTATGTGGAAGTATTGTAATGGAACCTGCCTTATGTAGTGTGCTGACATATGTAGGCTGAGGATGTAATGAAAACTTGTCAAAGCCTACTAAACATACTGTAAAAGGTCTTAGCCTCCAACACAAAATGCAACACCTACTCCTTCTCCAGTCACTTATACAGCAAATCCACACAGCTACCCAAGAGTCACCAAGAAAGCAGATATAAGCTCATAAGGCCCACTAAGTCTGCTTCTGCAAAGGGACATCTTTGATTCATAGATAACTATATTTAAACATACAGCCTCCACACTCACTAGACTGGACAAGAGCAGGGTGATCATAAGCTATTTGTCCAGTGCCAGGATCTGTGATGTCACAATGGCTCTAAGACAGATAAGTCTACAACCTAATGGCATCCCATTTGGAAGTGAATAACCTGGGGCACTGTCCCAAGAGCGATATGCAGAGAAACATGATAAAACTACTATGCATGTATTACAGGCTGGAAAGACACTGGTCTTGAGTAGTAGCATTGTGCCTTTACCAAGAATGATGCCCTATGATGGGCTAGGTTTTAAAAGCCGATACTGCGGCTGTAACGGAACTTTGCCTCACTTATTAAACCTACTTTATAGAGTGCACTGGTGTTTTGGCTATGGGCGTATGGCACAACTCTTAGTGGGAGGAATAGTTCTTGAAGCCGTCACATGTACTTTCTCTTATCATTCTTATTGACATCATGTCAGATTGTTTTACAATGTTGCCAAGTATCTAATGTGTACCTGAGCTTGGTTTATTTGCTATTGCCACCTCGCTCTCTGTTTAGTAATACTGTCATATTGTCTCAGCCTTTTCTGACTGATTAAGTGTGGAATTGGGTCCTAGCTGCATTTATGGCCCTATTTCTGATACTATACATGTTTTTTTTCTTTTAGTTAATCCTGCATTCATATTAATGCCCAGAGTTGCTCTGTAGATATTCACCTGTGTATTTGGGGAACTGTGCTCTAAATTGCTGTTAATGTAGATGGTTTTAGGTCAATACACTGGGTATTGTGTCTTTTCTCCTATTTATGCAAAGCATGTTTAGTGTAACAACTAGCCAACCTGTAGAAGCTTTCCTGTTGAAACCTGTTAGCTAACTTGGAATGTGTATGTGCTCTATATGCTTTTTACCATTGAAATAACTCTACTCTCCTTAGGATCTATTACTTGAGCCATCTGTTCTTGCTATCTCTATACCACAGGGCTTTGCTGTACTATACCTATTGGCCACTAGGTGGCACCCCAATCTCAGCCTGTGTGGTCATCTATTATCCCTACTCTCCTGTATTGGATTCCAGACTACCTTTCACTTACCTTGTTGTACTAGTCTGCTCCTAAGGTTGTCCCTCTCTACTTATCCCTCTCTACTTATCTACTGTCCTCCTATTTCCTCTCTACTATCCCTTAACAATTAAACAGCTGAGCTATCATTCCCCACTCACTTGGAACTTCCAAGGGCTCCTCAAGAATCTGCTGCTCACTGATTGTCTCTGGAATTTCTTCCTTTACCTGCTCTAACCTGCTCCGTTCGCCCTGTGGCTCACTCCACTCCTCTATCCTACCCCCAATTCCCACTTCCAGTGCTTCTACACTTATTCTAACCATAAGTCTGACCCCGCTTATCTCATCCAATCCACTCACATCTCCTCACTATCCCCTCCCCTCCCATCCACCAATGCCTTCTCACCCCTCCCCTTCTCAAACCTTAAAGCATTGCATACACTTCTATACACCTCCCTCCTACTCTGTCATACTCCCCTCACATTCAACTACTTCCAAAACACCTAATCCCCAAGTATTCATTTATATCTAAACCTCATCATGCCCTTTCACACCCTTCTCATCCCGTCCCTCAGCATACTACTTCTAATATCACTATACCATGCCACCTCCTATACCACCTACAAACTACCCGCTTCTTCCCTATCCCCTCATCATACCACCATCTCCCCTAACACTCATCACTCTACCACATCTCACTTTCACTCACTATCCCCCTCTCTTGTTCATTCAAACCCACTTCTCGGCTTCAAACTAAATCTCCTACCCTCCTCAATGAAACATCATATTCCCAAAGCATTATTCTACCTGCCATAAAACTCCAGAAGTAAATCCAAACCCCTGCTCTCATTCTGTTTTGACTACCTATGCCTAGCAGGAGACATACACCCCAACCCAGGACCTACTAGCAGCAGCAATCCAACTCCTCCCATTTCCACCCACCCATATTATCAACCCTAAATACCTCAAGCTCCTGACCATCAATACCCAGAGTCTAAGAAACAAAAAAGCCCACTTTCACGCTTGGCTATACCATACCCAACCTGACAATATTTTGGACTCTGAAATCCTACCTCAAGGGTTTCAAGTTCTTAGACATGACCACCTAAAAAAGAAGGGTGGAGGAGTAGCCTTAATCTACTCTAGCCTAGTCTCCATTACTCCCTACCAAAATCCTATTCCTCAGTTCAACAACGCTGAACTAGTCATAGGAAACCTCAAACTAAATAACCATGAAAGCATTTGTGTTATAGCCTTCTATATCCCCCCCTAGAAACAATACAAATACACTTGAGGAAATCCTTCTTTGGGCCTCATCTAATATCAACCTTGAGACATACATCCTAGGAGATGTAAACATTGATTGGAACAAGATCACTGGTAATAATCCCACAATTTCAATCAATCTATGTAATTTCACTCAACTCACAAATGCTATTACCAGACTCAATAAAAATACCCCCGGGCTCCTTACTGGACTGGATCCTTCTCTCCTACCCAAATAAAATCTCCCACACTGGCACCTTACCACACTCCTCTCCTCATCTACACCAATATATCCATACTCAGAATCTCACAAACATTAACCCCACAACTTTCTCCAATTCCCTCAAACTGATAAATTGGGACAAATTAAAAACTCTTCATCTAGATGACACAGTTGAATTCTTCAACTCAACCTTCTTCGATACCCGTAACTCACAAGCCCCTCCAAGAATAAAATGTATAAAAAACAATTCTGCCCCCTGGCTTACTAAAGATACCAAAACAGTCATGCAACAAAGGGACAAGACCCGGAAACTGTACCATTGTAATAAGCACCCTGACACCGTTCTTAAATATAAACAACTCCGCAACTTAGCCAAAAAACATATTACACAGGATAAAAAGTATATTATATCAAACTCTAGACTACTAATTCCACAAACCCCAAACAATTCTGGAAATCCATCAGCTCCCTTCTTAATCCAGGCACCAAAAACAACCCTTGCCCCGCCACTAGCAAACGTGACACAGAAATAGCTACACTGTTCAATTCATTCATTACTAATTCAATAGCAGAACTTACCAAATCCTTCCCTAATAACAACTCCTTCCCCCATCTCAAATCCTTTCCCCAATCTTCCATCCTAAACTCTCCTTCTACTTTTCATCTCAAACCCATCCCCACATCATACATAAAACACTTTTCTCTAAACTTAAGACTTGCTCCAATGCCCCTGACAACATCCCCTCTATCTTTCTAAAACTAGCAGCAGACAGCATTGCCATTCCCATTAGTATACTCATCAACAGATCCATACAGGAATCATATGTCCCTAAACTATGGCGTACCACCTTTATCCTACCCCTCCACAAAGGAGGCAAAAACAATAACTTCTCCAACTTCCGACCCATAGCAATTCTATCTCCTATTTCAAAAATTCTTGACAAATGTATCCACCTTCAGCTAATGCCATTCCTTACAAATAACCGACTCCTCACCCCAACACAGCATGGGTTCCATCCTGGCCATAGCACAGTAATAGCTCTTCTTTCATTTCTAGACATAGTAAACCATGCCCGTGACTCTGGAAATCTAGTATCCACAGTCCTCCTTGACCTCCCCAAAGCTTTTGATACTGTCTCCATTACACACCTTCTTACCCATCTTTCTAAACTTAACCTCTCACAAAACACCATTACCTGGTTTAGCAGCTACCTCTCTGATAGATCCCAGGCTGTGAAATGGAAAACTGGTACCTCTGTCTTCCTTCCAACCGCTACCAGGGTACCCCAGGGATCCATACTTGGCCCTATGCTCTTTAATATTTTCATTAATGACTTCCACACATCAATTCCCAACACCAGAATAGTACAATATGCAGATGACTCAACATTACTCTGCTCTGCCTCCAACCTCCTTGAGCTTCAAACTAAAACTCAATCTGCTTTCTCAACTACTGAGAACTGGATGCTTCAAAATCATCTCTCCCTAAATGCCAACAAATCTAAAATCCTACTATTCTCCCCATCAGAATCTATCCCTCTTGACAAATCCTCCTTTAAAATTACCAGCCGCTATAGAAATTGTTCCTTTTGCCAAATTTCTTGGGGTTACTAGTGACAAGCAACTAAAATTTGATACCCATATTCAACTAAATATTAAGAAAACCCATCAGAAACTTGGCATGCTGTACAGAAGCTCGCACTTTCTCTCCCCCTCAACTAAACAGACCCTTGCCTCAACCTACTTACTACCCTCTCTGATGTATGGTACTCCCGTACTAAACAACCTATCTTTCTCCAACTCTTCTAAACTGGAAACCTGCTACAATAAAATCCCAAAGTTCGCAACTTCATCCAAATACTCTGCTCACCACTGTATACCTCTCCACCAGCTGCAATGGCTAGAACTTCCCAATTACCTGGACTACCTCCAACTCTGTATGGCCCACAAGCTTATTTTGAAACCTAATACATGTCCAGCACTTGCTAACATCTTACCTTCAAACACCCCTCACAGACCCCTAAGATCTGCCTACCAAAACTTAATCTCCGTGTATAAACCAAATCGTCCTAGTGGGCAGCAACTTATATCCTTTACCTTAGCCAAAAAATTGAACTCTCTCCCTCCATCTCTCAGAACCTCTGTCACTAGTAAGATTAATACAACTTCCAGTATTTATTTAATCTATCAAGGAACTTTAAATTACCTCAGATATCATGTTGTAAAATGACTTGTATTATCCTATATATTTAATCCTTCTTAGTGTAAGTACTTCCCATAAAGATTCCTTTTTTGTATTCTAATTTCCTTTCTACTTTCTTTGTTATATAACTGTATATGATATTTTTTGTGCTACTTTTGGAGCTTTTCTCCCCGGTCCTCTACTGAAAATGGAAATATATCCAGTTAGACTAGCCCGGTTAACAAATGTAAAACAAAATAAATAAATAAAATAAAATAAAACTTTGAACCCTTCAAAACCCAGTTCCATTCCTACCTCTCCCATAGTTGGAAGTGCAGTTGCGCTCTACCTACCTGACTTCCTTAAAACATGATCACTTTTATCACATTCAAAGTCCCATTTTTTCTTACTTACCAGGGATCTATCCCTTGATAACTACGTTCAGATCAATATCTGACATTTCTAACCTATGAATAAATTCTACTCTACGACTGTTCTCAACCTACAAACATGTATGTATTATATATTGTATATATGTTGGAGTTCAACTGTTCTTAGTTTGCTATTTAATGCTTACAAGTGGTTTACTGCACCTTTTTGCAACTGTGTATTGTATTTTCTTAACTTTGAATTATGTAGCTTTTACTTTGTACTATGTATTCTGAATTATGTAGTTTATACTTTGTACTATGGAACTTTTCTCCCCAGGCCTCCACTGAAAATGGGCTCTTTGAGCCCAGTGGACCTCCCTGGTCACCAAACTGGAAATAAATAAATAAATAAATAAATAAATAAATAAATGCCAAGATACACAGACAAAATCAATAGTTTTAACAACTGGCTAAATAGCTGGTGTCATTCTAAAAGGATCCAGTATATGTTGGCCTGGGAGGATGGTCTTAAAGATTTTCTGTTTCATCAGGAATAGTGTACTCCTCTGATGCCATGGCTTCTATATATTGGCTAAAGACTTTGCTGCCCTACAGTACCCTTTTTTGCGATATAATAAACTCATACTCATATTTGTACAACATTCTGGTGGCACTGCTCAATGCTACAAATTCTAAACAGAAAGATGCCTGAACTTGAGATCCTTCTGGAACTTGGATAACTGGGGTTCCTATCAGTTCTTCGAAACTTCAGCAGTTCGAACACCATATGTTCAAACTGTGAAGTTTGAAAACTGATTATCGCAAAGCCATGGAACACCAAATTCTTTCCCAGGGAAAGAATTTGGTGGGCCGTTTCTGTGGCTTCGCAATTTTCAGCACTGTGATGGAAAGTTATGGGTCGGGTTCAGGTAAGTGTGCGATTATGTGGATGTTAGGGTTAGGGTGCGGGTTAGGTGAGTTAGGGTTAGGGCGTGGGTGAGGTGAGTGTGTGTTAGTGACGGACCTTAGGGTTAGGGTTTGAGTTAAGGTAAGTGGATAGATAGTAGTGTATGTACAGTTTAGTGTAGGGTTAGATGTAGGATTTTAAGTGTATATGTGTGGATTGCTGCTTTTTTGGTGTGTTGTGTTTCATGGAACAGCGATTTTTTTCCCTGGGAAAAAAATTGCTGTTCTAAGCCTTCGATGGTTTTGCACTTCAAGGCTAGAAGTTCGAACATATGGTGTTCGCACTTCAGCCATTTTGACAAAGTGATATAGACCTGGATAACTGCATATAGTATCTGTATTTGTCAGAAACACAAATACCTCTTTTGAAATTATCCATGAGCCTAATTTGGAGCTACTGGGGATCCAGATCACCATTAATAATTCCAACTACTACTCCATTGCTAGCTTTAGAGCCCCATCAATATTCCACAATGATTGCAGAGATTACTTTAAAACCACTGAGGGATTAAATAGCAAACCAAGTACCGTCTTGCTAGGAAACTTCAATTCCTCAAGTATTAACTGTTAGACTTATAGCATCTTATAAAATTTAATGTAAGCCTGTTTTCAATAAATCAGGCATTTGTAAGTGCAAGTTCCTTCTGGAAGGCTTCTAATTCAGATGGGGAGTTGACAATAACTCCCAGTTTACAGTCATATGCAAACTTGGGTAGCCATAACATAGCCATAAGACTTGGCTTTTAGTCAGTAGGTCAGAAAAGTAAAAACTGAACAAAAGCACCCCCAGCCCTGACTCTTGGGGATACCACTGGTTGCCAACATTTTTCCTGATGCTGTTCCTCCCACCTGTACCTTATGGTGTCCCTCTTTTATCATACTTGCTATCCATCTTACCACATAAGGATCTATTTGTAATGCATATGGTTTATTAATTATCCTAGTATGGAGGATGATGTCAAATGCCTTAGCTAAATCAAGGTAAGCTGTGCGCACATTCTGACTGCTGTCAGCAACTTGTGTTACTTTGTCAGAGAGGTTAACCAGGTTCAATAGACAGGATCTGCTTTTTCCAAAATCAAATTGTTGTGGATCTTGCCTTATGAGATTGTTAACTGATGTTAATTAAATCTGGTCTGTTATAATATCTTCCATGGCCTTGCATATGAGACTCATCAGGCTGATGGGCCTATACTTTCTAGAGTCGGTAACAGATCATATGTTCTGGAGTGGCATCACCAGTGTTATATGCCATACTTCTGTGACTGAGCCTGTAGCCAGATTCAGGTTAAATATGTAGAGGCTCTGCTAGGGCTTGTTTGGTGCTATTTATCAAACAGATGGGAGGAAGTGTTCTTAGTTCTCAACAGCACTTTCAGGACATATTCTTTATTGATGATGGGAGGTTTTAAGAGCTACAGGGATTGTAGCTCTTTAGACAGTAATTTCACGAGTGAAATTTGCACTAAATTTATTTGCTATGATACTGGCAATATCTACCTAGTCTGACTATTTTTTTTTTCATTTAGTATGAGTTCTCTACATTTCTGATGATTATTTCTTAGTTTTCTAACATAACTAAAGAAGGATTTATAATTGTACCTGGCTTCAGATGCCAACTTGAGTTCATGGGCTGCCTTAGTGGATCTAATAGTACATATATATATATATATATATATATATATATATATATATATATATATATATATATATATAAAGTAGAGTTGCTTGCTACTGAGATTTGTCTGCATACATCAACTGGACATAAGCTGATTTAAGTATATTTCCTTCATTTTATTGTGGTTGTTATAACTTGGACTGATTTCTCAGATCTAGCTCTGTTGAAACTGTCTAGTGTGTGTGTCTGAAGCTCTGCACTAGTTGTTAAACTGCTCTGAAATTCCTTTAAGTGTTAATTAGCTTGGGGGTTTTCTGATAACTTTAAAACCTGTGTTGGTTACATCTCTGGTAATCATTTTAAGTAGAGTTGCTTGCTACTGAGATTTGTCTGCATACATCAACTGGACATAAGCTGATTTAAGTATATTTCCTTCATTTTATTGTGGTTGTTATAACTTGGACTGATTTCTCAGATCTAGCTCTGTTGAAACTGTCTTCCTCACCCCCCTCCCTGTTCTTGGATGTAGTTTAAATTTGGTGGCTTTTGCAGTGCCCGCCCCACTGTAGATTTGATCTAGGACACTCCCCCAGTCCCTTCTCTTTACCGCATTCTCTCTAATAAACCCTTTCTGCACTTGCTTTTAGTCCTTTTTAATTTAATTACATTTTTTTCATACTGTGTGTGGACTAATATTGCTACATACTCAAGTGTGCCAGCTTGCACTGCATGTGAATTGTTTTATAGCATTTACTGTCTGTTTTTTTCCTTGTCGCTGTAAAAAAAAAAAAAAAAAAATCTCTTGTTTTCCTGCCTTACTGAACTAGAGTAGTCCAGTTTCAGAGTTGCTGATCCCTGGGCTTTGTTTTTAGTTCCTGTTACTGATCCATTGCCTTATTAGGAAGGAGGGAAGTTTCTTTGCTTACCAGTGGGAGTGGGAAGCACTGAGCGGCCTTTTTGTCCGATTTGGTGAAGTTTCAGCCAGAAACTAGTAGTCCATTGGTCGTTTTGGGCCAATTCCTAGCTCCTTTCAGCCCCCTGCTATAAAACACGCTAAACGCGTGTTTTCCAGCTTGTACCAACTCAGCACAGATCCTCGTGGTGACCTGCAGAGTGATCCAAGCAGCAGAGAGCTAAAAGAGTGACTTTCTACCAGATATAAGTATTTTTGTGGCTTTCCCACTGTTATTAAGCTAGCGACTGCATTTCGCCTGTTTTACTGCTACTTTAAGTGATTTCTGCATTTTACACTGTTTATTGCACTTTAAGTTACTAATTGTTGCAAATTGTTTCTGTAGGCTACACACTAAAGTGCGCTAGCCAATTTACAGCATTTATAGCATTTACTGTCTGTTTTTTTTCCTTGTCTCTGTAATAAAACAAAAAAATCTCTTGTTTTCCTGCCTTACTGAACTAGAGTAGTCCAGTTTCAGAGTTGCTGATCCCTGGGCTTTGTTTTTAGTTCCTGTTACTGATCCATTGCCTTATTAGGGAGGAGGGAAGTTTCTTTGCTTACCAGTGGGAGTGGGAAGCACTGAGCGGCCTTTCTGTCCGATTTGGTGAAGTTTCAGCCAGAAACTAGTAGTCCATTGGTCGTTTTGGGCCAATTCCTAGCTCCTTTCAGCCCCCTGCTATAAAACACGCTAAACACGCGTTTTTCCAGCTTGTACCAACTCAGCACAGATCCTCGTGGTGGCCTGCAGAGTGATCCAAGCAGCAGAGAGCTAAAAGAGTGACTTTCTACCAGATATAAGTATTTTTGTGGCTTTCCCACTGTTATTTAAGCTAGAGACTGCATTTCGCCTGTTTTACTGCTACTTTAAGTGATTTCTGCATTTTACACTGTTTATTGCACTTTAAGTTACTAATTGTTGCAAATTGTTTCTGTAGGCTACACACTAAAGTGTGCTAGCCGATTTACAGCATTTACTGTCTGTTTTTTTCCTTGTCTCTGTAATAAAACAAAAAATCTCTTGTTTTCCGCCTTACTGAACTAGAGTAGTCCAGTTTCAGAGTTGCTGATCCCTGGGCTTTGTTTTTAGTTCCTGTTACTGATCCATTGCCTTATTAGGAAGGAGGGAAGTTTCTTTGCTTACCAGTGGGAGTGGGAAGCACTGAGCGCCTTTTGTCTGATTTGGTGAAGTTTCAGCCAGAAACTAGTAGTCCATTGGTCGTTTTGGGCCAATTCCTAGCTCCCTTCAGCCCCCTGCTATAAAACACGCTAAACTTGCGTAAGCGCGATTTAGCGGAGTTACCACTGTTGCACACAAGAGCAGCGGTTAAACAAGGTCAAACTATTTGGGCCATCTAAATTCCACTCTTCCAATTTTCCCTTAAAACTACCTTCCTCGAGCTGTACTGCTGATCTAACCAGCATATCCTATAACTGAAAAGTTCATCTCTACTTGATTCCCAAGTAGACTATTCTCTATCTGTAAAGCCTAGCACTTACTCCTACAGTACTTGCACCTTGATAAAGCACTCTTATTATAGATAGTACCCCACCAGCCTAAAACCCACTTCCCCGAGTCCTTTGAAAGTCTCTTTATCTACTACTTCTAGTATGTCGAGGGATCAGTTGCTAGTGTCCTCTCCAGCTCAACTGGTGAACCTGGGAATATTGAGGCAATGTTACAACTGCCTCATGTACACAGACAATCCTCTCCTTCTCCCACAAAACACAAATACATGCGAGAGATGCAACTATACGGCCAAACTGGAGGCTGAGCTCTCTCAACATAGGACTGGCAAGACCAGACAGGAGGAGAAGGTAACCACACACAATACATACCCAATCACACATGGTACCATCACAACTTCAAATCATACACATACTCACACAAAGACATACTCGGAGGCTCTGATCAAAAATTTACCAAAACAGCAGAGGCCACCAAAGCAGACACCCAAACAACTACCACCTCACGACCCAACACATGCAACACATAGACCACACAGTCAGAGTGTCAAACAGTCACATCCCTTAAGGCCAAACAAAATGCCAGACACACTTGTCATTGGTGATTCCATAGTCAGACACACTAACGTCCCGCTCACCAGACTGAGTAAAGAGAAGGTCACAGTAAGCTGCCTGTCAGGCGCTAGAATCCGCCACATAACGCAAGCACTCAGGTCTCTCAACAGCAGGTACAAGTATGACTCAGTCATTGTCCACGCTGGTGTCAGCGACCTGAGGCGCACCTCCTTGGACTACATGAAAAGGGACATCGAGGAGCTCTCTGATTATGTAGCCCAGGCAGGTATGACCCTGACCTTGAGCAGTATCCTACCTTCACCTAGAATGATGCCACAATACAGTGATAAGATGATCAGCTTTAATAATTGGCTTAAATTCTGGTGTCATTCAAAGGGGATCCAATGTCTGTCTGCCTGGGATGACATGCTGGACAAGCCACGCTGCTTCCAAGGGACGGCTTGCACCTGTCACCCTGGGCTTCGGATATTGGCAAAGGCTCTTGCCACCCCATAGTGCCTTTTTAGGCAAGGCTCAAATTCTAAACCTACCACCCTAGAACACCAAAAGGAAAAAACTAAGGGTAATGCTGCTCAATGCCAGAAGTCTCAATCTCAAGATGCACGACTCGAGGCCCTTCTCAATATGGAGAACATCGATGTCTGTGCTGTGACAGAAACCTGGTTCAAGGCTCCTGAGAGCACCCCAGCACTAACAGGTTTCACCTCATATCATGCGTTCCGCCCCAAAATCCGGACAACACCAAGAAAGGAGGGGTGTCCATATTCATAAAGGACACCCACACCTCAAGGTTGGTGGCAACGCATGATGCATCGGAGACCATCCAGGTGCAATTAACCATAGGCAAGACTGCTCTGCAATTTGTAGCATGTTACAGGCCACCCTCTCAAACTCAGGAACCTCACATGGCCTTCCTGAAAACATTGGAGGATAAATGTATCTTCAAACACCATCATACTAGGTGACTTCAACTACCCTAATATAGACTGGGAACACTACTCAAGCCCGAACACTCTAACCCAAAGATTCCTGGAGTTCATAAACTCAAATGCCATGGAACAACTAGTCACCATCCCCACAAGAGGAGAAAACATACTTGATCTCATCATCACGAACATGGGATCAAAATGTTCAACACCGAAGTATACCCCTCACTGGTGAGATCAGATCATAAACTAATCTCGCTGGAGGTCCTCATCCCCCCCCCACCTGAAACAAAAAAAGACCACAGTGAAAAACTTCTCAAAAGCCGATTTCACACTTCTAAAAACTAGTGTGGTCTCCTTTAAGGCCCCTGAGCCAGTGGTAAACATTACTCAAACCGCTGAATCACTTACAAATGCCTTCTACCAGCACCTACAGGACTGCATGGATCAGGCAATCCCAAACAAAATTAAGACTCTCTGTACCAAAGGCAAGCGTCCAGTCTGGTGGACCCCAGCCATAAACAAGCTCTACAACAAAAGGAGGAAGCTACTACAAGATAGAGCAAAATCCTTGAAAGGTAAGACACCTTTGATCATTATAAGTAAAAACTAAGAGCTCTCATAAAATCATCCAAGGCAAATTTTGAGAGAAAAATTGCCAAGGACTCTAAAGAGAATCATAAGGCCTTCTTTAGCTATGTTAGAAACCTAGGAGGAAACTCCCAGATATGCTCAGAATTAGTTCAAAATGATGTGAAAATTACTGAACCTACACACATTGCCAACATACTGGCTGACAGGTTCAGTGCAAACTTCTCCCCTCCCCCAAAGGAGAGATATCTATTCCAGAGGATTGTAGCCCCCAAACATCTCCAACGCCCAGGTGAGAACTGCCCTCACTAAGGCAAAAACACAGCATCCATGGGACCGGATGGTGTCCCGGCTGTGTGCTTCATGAACTCAATGAGGAATTAAACCCACAGTTAGGACAGCTGTTTAATCTTAGCCTCACCTCAGGATACGTACCCAAGGAGTGGCGCACGGCGACTGTGGTCCCACTTCATAAGGGCGGTGCCTCCACAGACCCTGGAAATTACCGCCCCATTAGCTTGACAAGCCTTATCTGCAAAGCCATGGAGAGGATCATAATGGAACTCATAAATAAAGACATAGGGAACTTGCAGACTTTGGATCCAACTCAGTTTGGCTTTGTCAAAGGCAGATCCTGCCTCTTAAACTTGGTTGACTTTTTGAGACAGTCACCAAGGCCATTGATGAGGAAAGGCAGTCCATACAGCCTACCTCGACCTGGCAAAGGCCTTCGACACAATACCCCACTCAGGTATCATCGAAAAACTCATCAGCTTGAATGTAAACCCATACATCACAAGATGGGTTGCAAACTGGCTAAGTGACAGAACCCACAGGGTCAGAGTTGCTGGAGCCATGTCAGACTCAAAGCCTGTCACAAGTGGTGTCCCACAGGGCTCAGTCCTGGGACCACTCTTGTTCGGCATCTACTTTTCTGAAGTACAAGCAAACACAGGAGGGTTATGGCTGACAAAGTTTGCAGATGACTGCAAACTGGGCGCCATAGTCGAAAACACATCTGACACAGATATCCTCCAGAAGGGCCTCACAGAAACGGATAACTGGTGCCAGAGCCATGGCCTGAAGTTAAACGCCAAAAAATGCATAGTCATACCCTTTGGGAAAAACAAGGTTACCCCTAGCTACCATATAGATGGCAATCCACTGAGCACAGAAAAAGTCATCAGAGATCTGGGGACCCAGGTTGACAGTAGCCTTTCGTTTGACACTCATGTTGCTAAAGTAGTTAGGAAAACCTTCTATATCACCCACCTGATCATGAAGGGATTCACATCTAGATCAAGGGAGGTCATCGTCCCCCTGTACTCATCACTTATTAGACCTATGATTGAGTACAATGCCCCGTTCGGAATGTATCTGACCAGACACCTGCTGCAGCTTGAAAGGCCCCAAAGTTCCTCACCAAAAGGATAAAGGGTCTCAAAATATGTCTTATGCTGCCCGACTGAAAGAACTCCAGCTCTATTCAGTCTCATACCGCTTGCTCAGAGGTGACCTGTGCCTGACATATAAGGCCATGTCAAACCCAGATTTGATGAATATGCTTCACCTCAAAAATCTAGATCCCTCAGAACCACAAGGCGGGAGACTTAAACCTTGACACGGTTATAAATAGAACGTGCTGGAGGGACAGATTCATCACCCAGAGACTCCTATGCTGTGGAACAAAATCCCGGTACATGTGAGGCAGAGCACCTCTCTGGCCTTGTTCAAGAGGAATCTTGACCAATGGATGGGAGATTGCAGATATACCCCAGGGATTACTTCAGTGTCACTGCTTGACAGAGGCACAGCAAAATGATAGGCATAGTTTTTATTCAAACTAAAGGGGTGGCGAAAGCCACATAACTATGGGCTAGGCTTATAAATGCCCTTGGGCAGATAGCCTAGTATGAACCTATGAACCTATGAACCTATATATATATATATATATATATATATATATATATATATATATATATATGTGTGTGTGTATATATAGATTTTTTTAATTCTTAGTCAAATTCTTATTATTTTCCTTGAGTTTGGAGTCCTAAGATCTGCTGTATACTATAATGAATTTTTCCTTTTATTGTATTTTATTTCAGTGAACCACCAATATGGTTTGCTTTTAAATTTCCAATTATATTTGAATCTAGATGGGACTGTTACTTCTATACATGTTTTATGTGGGTATAAACTCCTTTGTCAATCTGTCTGCTGAGGCAGTGTCTGGGGTGATGCCTTTATAAGTGAATTTCAAGACTTCACTCTAAAATTTGAGGAGATTTTTGCACTTGAAGTCTTTGAGTTCTGACAGATTGGCTTCAGAGGATTTAGATAGTCTGAGGAAAAGGGTCACTAGTTTATGGTCAGACTTAATCAGAGAAATAGTAACTAGGGGAGTTGTACAAGATGCCACTACATTGTGTAAGTATCAAGTCAATGACATGTTGTCCTGTTGTTGGACTAGTAGCGATGTAGCTCACTACATTTTTATTTTTTAGGTCTAAAAATTTCTGATTCTGAATATATCCTACATTGGTGGTATAGCTATTCAGGTCAATTTATGGGTAGTTAAAGTGTCCCACAATAATGGAATTCTTATTTATGGAGGGTTCACCCATGACATTTAGGGTGACAGGAACATGACATGGACTTTTGGGGCTATGGAAGGGATCCTATAACAGGCTATAAACTGACAGTTGATTTTCTTTTTGTATGACGTGGAGTTCAATATGTTCTATTAGTGGGTTTCTGGGAATCTGTCTGGAGGTGATATGTCTTTAACAAGCATTAATACACCATCACAGTTGCCATTGGATCTGAAGACATGATAGGCACTAAGCCCAGGTGGGGAGGAAGTGCTTTATGGGCATTTAAACCAGGTTTTAATGATTATGTAGATATGGATACCTTCCAAATGCATGGAGTTTCTCAAGGTCAGGCAGTCTGGTGTTCAGACTTCTGGCATTGAGCAGCGCCACCTTAATTTGAAAAAACAAACAAAAAAAAGCAAAGTAGAAGATGATGCAGGAAAAAAGCTGTTCAATGTTTTTTATTATAACCTACTAATTGCCACCTCGGCTTTTCACCTTCAACAAATCTTAATTTGATCCTATTTTGATAGTGAAATGTTTGCTACATTCCTTGCAAGCTATAGGTCCCCCTCTATGACCAAGGAAACCCATACCATGTACTTAAACTTATTAGAAACACTAACCATCCAACCCAATACCATATTCATGGGTGACTTTAATTACCCCAATATTAACTAGAAACGCTAGACGTACGTGTACAGAGATTCCTGGATTTTGTAAACACAAACTCCCTAGACCAGATAGTCAATACACCAACCAGGGGTGCAACCATACTGGATCTGGGCCTCATTAATATGGGAGACTGCTGCACACTCCTTACTGTAATGCCTTCACTGGTAAGGTCAGACCACAAAATAGTCTCCTTTGAAGTAAAAATAAAACCTGGACCCCAGCTAAACCTGGAATATACAGGAACTATTCAAAGGCTGACTTACTGCTATTATGTGAAAACCTGGAAAATTTTCAAGCCCCCATAAACTCTCAGAACACTTCTGCCTATGCAGATCTGTTCATAGAAATCCTGTGCAAGCATGTTAATAGCTGCATAGAGGCAGCTGTACCCACCAGGGAGAAGTACAGAACTAACTCAAAAAACAAGCCACCCTGGTGGAATCACAAAATCAATCAACTGTATAACAGGAGGAAGAAAATCAGGGAATAATTAGGAAGTGCAGCACCCAGCAGAATAAAAGCACTTTCATCAAACTAAACAAACAACTCAGAGGACAAATAAAGTCTACCAAAACCAAATTTGAGGTACGTTTGCCCTCCCAGGCCAAGGACAATCACAAAGCATTCTTTAGTTATGTCCACAACCTCAAAGGCAATACACAATTGTGTGCAGGGCTCATTGTAAATAGAGTCACATATACTGACCCAGAAGATATAGCAAATCTCCTGGCTGATAGATTCAGCTCAAACCTTACCCCTCTCCCTCTCTCCCCCTCAACCTTCCCTCAGGAAATATCATCAGATATAACTCCCCCTACTATCACTAGGGAACAGGTCTTTAATGCTCTCTCTAAGACCAAGAACATTGCATCAATGGGCCCAGACAATATCCCAGGATGTCTTCAAAATAGCATGAAAAATGACCTATCAGGGCCTCTGGAATTACTATTTAACTGTAGCCTCCAAACAGGCTTCATGCCTCTTGAATGGAGAAAGGCAACAATAATCCCTCTGTACAAAGGTGAGCCATCTACAGACCCTGGAAACTACAGTCCCATAAGTCTCACTAGTCTTATATGTAAATCCATGGAAAGAATTATCATGGAGATGATCAATAGAGCTACAGTAAACCTCCAGACACTGGACCCAACCCAGTTTGGTTTTGCCAAGGGCAGATCATGCCTACTTAGCTTGGTGGACTTCTTCAAGAAGGTCACCAAAGCAATGGATGAGGGTAAAGTCATTCATATTGCCTACCTTGACATGGCTAAGGCATTTGACACAGTACTCTACTCGAGTATTGTTGACAAACTCAAGCAGTTAAGTACAAACCCATATGTCACCTGGTGGATAGCCAACTGGCTCACAGACAGGACCCAGGAAGTTAGAATTTGGGAGTCCACCTCTACAAAGAGGCTAGTCCCAAGTGGAGTCCCTCAAGGATCAGTCCTTGGATCGCTACTTTTTGGCATTTACTTCTCAGAGGTCAAGGCCAATGTCAATGGTCTCTGGCTGACTAAATTTGCAGATGATTGCAAATTAAGAGCTGTCATTGAATCTCACACTGACACAAGCCAAACCCACCTGTAGTTGGACTAGCCCGGTCAACAAATGTAAAATAAAATAAATAAATAAATACAATGTTTTCCAGAAGGAGCTAACGCAGGCAAACAACTGGTGTCAGAGTCATGGACTAAAATTAAATGCCAAGAAATGCATACTAGTATCCTTTGGGAAGTCACCCATCCCTGCTAAGTATCATATTGACAATACACCCCTTAGAGTTGACCCAGTAGTCAGGGACTTAGGGACACACATAGTAATCTATCCTTTGATCATCATGTGTCTACAGTGGTGAGGAAATCATTCTATGTTGTGCAATTTATAAACAAAGGTATGGCATCTAAGTCAAAGGAAGTCATTGTTCCACTGTATTCGGCATTCAACAGACCTCTCATAGAGGACAATGTCCCATTTGGTATGTAGCTAACTAGGCATATCTAACAATTGTAATGTCCACAGAGGTTCCTGAATAAAAGAATACAGGCCACAAGTAATACGTCCTATACCTCAAGGCCCTATCCCTGTATTTTGTCTCCTACAGGTTTTTGAGGGGACATCTATGCTTGGTATACAGGGCATTGTCTAACCCTACTCTGATGGACCTCCTGCATATCCACAAAACAAACAGCACCAGAATTACCCATTCTAAAGACTTAAACCTTGCTTGTGATATAAATAGGACCTGCTGGAGAGATAGGTATGCATCCCAGAGACTACCCATCTATGGAACAGGCTCCCCATCCATGTGAAGCAGACTTCCTCCCTAATGCAATTCAAATACAACTTAGAGACAGTTGGATAGGAAACTGGAAATTCCTCCCTGGTTTGGTGCCTATGTCTCTAATGGACAAAGGTAACCTGCAAATGGTTCATCTCCTAGGTCCATGCTTACACTTATCAAGGGTATCAGAATTTGTCAGAGATTTGAGATGCATGGCTAGGCTTAAAAAGGCCCTTGTGGTCATTAGCCTAGTCAACACATATGAATCTATGAACTGATCTTTGACTAAAAAAGGCATTATGGGGAGCAGCAAATGCTTTAGTCAGTATGCGGATACCTTTGAACGAGAGGTACAAACCATCCATTGCAAAGCAAATAAGACTGTCATCATCTTGTTTTATGCTGATACATATGGGATCCCCCCTAAAATGACACCAATGTTTTAGACAACAAATTTTCTTTGTACCTTGGAATAATTTCCAGAGACAGGAGGATTCTGCACAGTGTCAGTGTTTTGCCTACATTTCTTATATCTGCAGAGAGCTCAGATTTGTCTCTTTGCATCTCTGTCAGGGGTTTTGCCTCAAGTCTTTACTCCCAGTTGAACAACTACCATGTCATACTTATAAGGGTCCTAAGGACTCTTGCAATTTCTGAGATCCTGACAACTGAAGGACAACTCACTGTCACCCTGTCTTTGTCCAGCCTTGTGAGTGGGGAATTTGTGTGTCTCACTATGGAGTCACCAATCACTAAAACAGTTTTGCTTGGGGAGTAGTCTGATATACTAAAATTGAGACCCTTTGTCTCATGGTGACTTTTTGTTAAAGGTGAGATATTATGTGCTGTGATGTTTCAGTTTGCTTTTTGATAAGACTTAATCATTTTGGGTATAGAATACCTGGGTAAAGATTACTTTACAGCATCACCATATGACACTGCATTGTTTATCAGAGCAGAGTTCATAGCATGTGCTGTTAGTGTAATGCTCACGGTCTGTGTTGTTTTGTGAGTGAGGTTCCCACATCTCTTTAAGTATTTTCACCTTTCACTAACAGAGTTATTTGGGTTGAGTAGTTGCTCATTATCTGTAAGCCTAAGGCAGTTTTTACACTGCTTTAGGAAACCCAATGCTATGAGACTACTAAGAGAGGGGAATCAAGTAGGCCGACCTTCCACAGTGTCCAGACTGAAGTAAAACTTGACTGATCTACAGAGAGTTACAGAGTTTAACTAAGAAAGAGATTAATGATCTGTTGAAATAGTCATTGGTTAAATTGGTGAATGGCGCAATTATGTATGTATTCCTATGTAAGTAAAGGTGTAAATTGTTTATATGTGTGGCTGTTACAGCACAGCTTGCAAGCTTTACTTAACAGAAGTGTTAAGCCATTTGTCACTGCTAAGTTGTTTAATGTAGCACCACTAGGGACTGCTATGAGATATTTTATGACACTTTTTTAAATATCTGAGCTTCCTAAGGTATTAACTGCTACACAAGGAGGAGCCAGGGATCTGCACACCAAATTCGAGAATCCGTAAAAAATGTCTAAACCAAGTAAGTAAACTTGTAATTAACGTTTATTTAAGCCACAAAGTCTCTGTTTAGCTTTTCGTCGGTGACTCCTCACCAACTTCCTTAGAACAGGAAATAAACACATTCAACACATCCTGTTTAAATACTACAATATAACTCCTACTTTTGCCACACTGCCAGCTGTGGTCAGAATACAAAATTTCAATATATTAAAAAGAACATACAAAAAGGCATAAGACTATTTAAAAACATATGTAAATATAAAACACCCCCTTAATGATATAAGATTAAAAAACAATGAGTCAATAGCCAACAGGCTTGACTTAGAAAAACGAAACCAGAAATATGTATTAAAATAAACTAAAATAAATAATTCACTTCATGGTTAATGAATTGGACCCATGATGAAGCAATGCATGTGCAAAAAAATTTTTTTAAAAACAAAGGCTACTGAAAAACATATATCATAATTTTGCACATTAACGTATGAAATAGCAAAACTACCTTATCAAACTTTTCAATTTCAAAACACAGGAAATTGACAACATGTTATTCAAGCCTGGAAAATGGTATGCTTCCAACCTCAATTGCCAAAGCAATTCTCTGAGTTCCAACAAATAGGAAACAGGGCCCCCCCTGTTATCATGCAGAACCTGATCAATCACCGTGAAGCTAAACCCATGCCCTGGGCACTCGCTAATGTGTTTAGCAAGTGCATTAGCCATTTTTTATTTTTTAATGGCATACAGATGTTCATATAGGTGCTCATGCAGTTTCTGGTCAGTTTTCCCTATATAGAAAGCCGGACATGAAGAACACTGGGCCAGGTAAACCACATGTGTGCTGGCACAGTTGAACCTCCCCTGGACTTTGTACTTTCTCTCTCTGATCGCAAAATGAGTTCCTACTTTCACGTATTGGCAGTATCTGCACATGTTGCATTTGAACATGCCCGAACGTGCCTGAGTAGGTCTAGGTTTCCTTTCAAGGATGTTTTTTAAGTTGGAACCTCTGTTGTAAATGACTTGAGGATTTAACCCTAAAGCTGAAGGACCTTGATTGTCTTGTGTAAGTAAACACCAATTCTTCATAACAATAGAAGCTATAGCCCCCGCATCCATACTGTAAGTGGTGATGAAGCTGCAGGCATAAGTAGATCTAGTCTGGGTATCGTCGACCAACACACCTTGATCTGCAATAGACTGGCCCAAAATGGGGAGATATACCCCATTCTCCCTCTTGCGACTTACCTCATTACAGAGGTCTGAAATCAGATGGCCAGGATAATCCCTATTCAAAAAGAGGTCTCTGATAAACTCACATTCCTTTAAGAAATCACTGTCCTGTGTCACCATCCTGGCCGCCTGGACCAGTTGGCCCTTGACTATCGACCTCTTCTGATGAAAGGGGTGGTTGCTTTCAAAGTGCAAATATGAGTTTGAAAAAGTAGGTTTGCGATGGATGTTGGCCATATAGCAACCCCTGTAGTTATCCTTAGACAGATAAACATCCAAATAAGCAATTTTCTCCGTGGAAAAGTTAGAGGTGAACCTAAGGAATTCAGTAGATGTATTAAAGCATTCCAGTATGGAGTCTGCTACTTCCTTCCCCCCTTGGAGAATGATTGTCCAAAAATTGGGTATACAATAGGACTTTCTCTTTAAATAATGGGTTAGGAAAGACAAACACTTTCTCCCAGAATGCCATCACCAAATTTGCTACGCTGGCCCCACAAGGGGACCCCATGGGCACCCCTATCCTTTGATTGAACCATCTGTTGTTGAAGGAGATAATTGCATGTAAGAACTATGTCTAAGAGTTCTCTGACCATCAAAATTTCTTTGGCAGGAGCTTGTTTCAAAATCAAAATTGCTTGAATCCATTCCAATGCTACTGAATGAGGGATAGAGGAATACAAGTCTATGACATCAATAGTGAGGAAATGATTCTTGGTTTTGAATGGAATCCAGTTCACTTTGCCTAAAAAAGACCAAGAAGCCTTTGAGATGTGCTCCTCACTGATGACATACTTTTTCAAGATAGTGTCCACAACCTTAGCTCCAGCATACGTCATACTTCCCCTAGCGCTGACCAACTGGCGCATAGGGGGATCCAACATATTCTTATGGATCTTAGGGTTACCAAATAAAGCTGGAATCTTGGGGTTGGATATAGAAATATAATTGAACACATTCAAATCTATCACCTCATTGATAAACATGTCATCGTAATAAGAACGGACACGTGATATGTTGATGTCATTTTTAGATACCTCATCATACGTCTCAGAGGCCAGAATGGCTTCCATTCTCTTAATGTAATCCTCCACATCCATAGCCACTAGACCTCCCCCTTTGTCCGGCTGCATCACTCTGACCCCTGAGTGACATAACAGTTCAAACAAAGCCAATTCCTCCTTGGTAGTATTGAAGCCAACATTCTTCTTGGTTTTGAGAGTAACACGAATGTCCAGGTCACATAGTTGATCAAAGACATTGACTGAAGGACGCAGGGGTGGATTTTTAAAAAAAATTTTTTTGCACATGCATTGCTTCATCATGGGTCCAATTTATTAACCATGAAGTGAATTATTTATTTTATTTTATTTTAATACATATTTCTGGTTTCTTTTTTCTAAGTCAAGCCTGTTGGCTATTGACTCATTGTTTTTTAATCTTATATCGTTAAGGGAGTGTTTTATATTTACATATGTTTTTAAATAGTCTTATGCCTTTTTGTATGTTCTTTTTAATATATTGAAATTTTGTATTCCGACCACAGGTGGAAGTGTGGCAAAAGTAGGGAGTTATATTGTAGTATTTAAACAGGATGTGTTGAATGTGTTTGTTTCCTGTTCTGAGGAAGTTGGTGAGGAGTCACCGACGAAAAGCTAAACAGAGACTTTGTGGCTTAAATAAATGTTGATTACAAGTTTACTTACTTGGTTTGGACATTTTTTACGGATTCTCGAATTTGGTGTGCAGATCCCTGGCTCCTCCTTGTATATCAGTTCCTAAGGTATTAGACATACCTGAGGCAATGTCTTTCAACACTGAGGGAGCATATCAGTCCCTGTCTTCTACCTCTTCATTAAAAAATAAATCATCTTCAAGATCTACAATTGTCAGATTTTTTTCCTCACAGGACAAGGAATTAATTCTCAAAACTGCCTGGGCTAAAATCTCCTGTTAAAAAAACTGGTGACAGGATTATTCATTTTGACAATGACTATTCATCTGCAATTATTTCCAAAAGGAAATTGTTTCTCCCCCTAATTAATGAACTAAAATAAAAAAAAATAAAGTATGTTTATTATTTTCTGCTACACTGAAGTTTTTTCTTTCTGATGAAACAAATTTTTTGAAGATCTGGATGCAGCTGTCTTCTTTTTAAAAACAAATAACACTCTTGAACAAAATGAAGAAATAGACTGGACTGGTTCTTGTTTTAAAAGTCAAGCTAAGAAAACTGGATGGGAGACTAATGATAAAAAGAAGAAACTAAAGGACAAATGACTTTTTCTTTAGTTATAATTGATATATTAATCTTCACTTTCTTTTCTCAGCTTCTAATAAACTTAATTCTATATTCTTATAGATTTGTGTGATATTCTTGCCAATATTACAAAAGGAAACCTGGATCTTCCTGCAGTAAGGTAAAATATTTATGTTCTTTTCACATATTAGTCATAGTGCTTTTATATGATAATTTAGTACCATTTAGATATAGCCTCTTCATTATTTCTAAGGTAGTTCACTTATACTAATTAGTAAATAGGTATATTTGAGGTATACTTGTGGTTAAAACTCTTACATTATGCCCTCCTTTAAAATATTAATATCACTTTGCACTTGTAAGATCCGTGTTTTCCTTTTGATAGTTAAATAAATAATATTTTTATTTTAGATTATTACTATTTTATTTTCATTTAATGGTTCTCTACTGCATGGTGTGATGTTGATCTCTTTCTCTTTTGTGTGTATTGCATCTCTCCTTGCTGTCTGTGCTATTATACTGTTTGGAGCTTTACTTTTTCTTCCCTTGTTCTTCCTTGATGTGTTTTTGGTATCTATCAGATGTTTCTGTGTGTCTGTGGTCAGAAAAAGGGGTGCCAGTCTTATTGCTATGCTGTTTGGTATTGGTTTGTTTTGAGATAATTTTGGATGTTGGGTTGATGGCTTTCATTTGCTGCAGCTACATTTGTGGTCTGGGTGCAGAAGTCATCTTGCAGATTTGCTGTATGCTGTGAGTCACTGTTTCTGTTATAGAGCTTTGGGAGATTTGACAGATTGGGGGTGAGGGTTTGCGTTCGCTGTGTCTTGTATGGATCAGAGTTTCCACTATGACTGTTGTATCACAGAATGTGCTTTTATGTTTAAAATGTATTTCTTTTGTGTGTTATCCTTAGCTTGAGTGGAGGAAGAGGGTCGGTGTGTGAGTGATATGTTATGTGAATATTTTGCTTTGTCAGGTTTTTTGGTGTGGCTTACAGTGCTAGTGTGTGAACTCCATAAGAAGTCCAAAGGGGATTTAGTGTTTCAGTCAGGATTCTGTTTTTGAAGTTTCCCACTGAGTGCACATGATGTTCTTGCTGAGTGTCAGTCAATGGTAAAGGGCGGGCTTAATTGTTTCTGCTCTGGGCTGGTCTTGTCTTTCGCAAAGATTTAGCTTTGCAATCTTTATTTGTGAATCTGATCTGGTAAAAGAAAATTGTGTTTGGGTTATTCCAATCTTGGGGAGCTTGGGGATGGGGCAATCTCTCTTGATTTTCTGGCTGATAAATGATAGGGTGATGGAGAATAAGAACTGCTTTGGCTTCTTTGGTGTGTTTTACCATTTTCATTTTTAAAGTGACAAATTCATTGGTTATTTAGTGATTTCCAGACTGAGATTGGCTAGATAAAAGTTAGATATATCTGTATCGTGGAGACATTACTGGTAATGTGTGGCTCCAGCTTTGACAAACAGGAAGAGATTTCTGCTTTCATGTCACTGCGATGCTATCCCTACTGGCGAGCCTAACACTCATTCAAAATTTGTCATGCTTCATCTGACATTATGTTACAAGAAGTATATCAGAGTAGTTACAGATATATATATATATATATATATATATATATATATATTTTTTTTTTTGATTCCTAGCAAAGCTTTACTGAGGATAAAGCTGACTGACGGTTCTTATTACTGAAACCCTTTTATCTAATGTGTGATTTCTAACTATAGAATTATATAAATATTTAAACATGCAAACAGGGCAGGAGTGGTGTGGAAACGTGATGTACAACTGGTGTGCTTTGCCATTGAGTCTTAATAGCTTCTGATTGGGTATACATATGAGCCTTTATTTATAAGTTAAAACCATCACTTGTTCTATATGGTAACAGATTTGGGGCATATACTTGCTTCAAAGAGATTTAGTTAGTAGTGGCTTTATAGGTTGATGGTCTGATTTGAACTGCTAGAAATCCAGTTAACTGATTATCATAGCAGATTTTTATGGATATTTCTGACTGGACAATTGTTAGTCTGCATTAATGCTCATAAGTTTTTGAATTTCATATCACTCCTGGCATAATCTAGAGGCTGCTCTTTATAACATACATGAGACTCTTCTGTTCAGTGGTTGTTTATTATTTGAGAAGAAATACTGGTACAATGGATTCTCAGACCCAGAGAAATTACATTTTTTAATTTAAAGCACATCCTTCAAATTTCAACCTGGCATTCTTGGGGGATGTCACCATTTAATCCTTAGATATACTGAGTTTCATTATTATGAACAACTATATATTTATCTCTATTTCCTGTTTGCATATTACATTTCTTTAGTATTGTACTCGACTGTTTAGATTTAGGGGTATTTTTGTCTGGGGTTATAACTCTAGTTTTATAATATTAAAAGCTATATTATGATTGTTATTATAAACAGTTAGTTATTTTTGCCTGAACCTTACAGTTATTCCAAGCTTTTAGTCTTTGGAGAAACTTGAGTTAGGGCTGTTTATTTTTCTTTTGTCTACATTGTTATTTAATATTACCAAATATTCATTAATAGCAAAGATACTGTTCTTTTGTAGTTTTCCTTGTTTAATGGGTGGGTTTGTTTGCTCAGCTATGCTGCACAAATAAGGAGTTTCAGACTCCATGGAGTGTGTGAATGGTAGTTTAATCTTATGTTTAATATTAATGAAATGTATGTTTTCATTTTGGGTGTCTATTACTATTATTTTTTTCTACACATTTAATACTCTAGATTGTAAGCTTGTTAAAATGTTATTTATACAGTTCACGGTTTGCAATATCTTCCACATAGCAGTTATAATATCTTTTTTTTAGTTATATGACATATTGGCTACACCTTACATAAAATGCATTTCTTTGAACATTAATGTTTTAAATAATGGTTGTAAAAGAGGGAGTTTAAACTAATTTTTAAAACTATTTAATGCTCATATTTCTTCAAGAGACCCATTTACTACAAAATGACCCAGATAGGCGTAATACTAAATTATATATGGTGTCAAATAGTTCTCCTTATAATCAGAAAAAAAGAGGAGTAGCCATTCTGTGGTGAAATACTTTACCTGTGCCTAAGATCATTAGTTCTTACAAAGATGATAAAGGGCTACTTTGCTCAATAACATTGGAAATTGACAGAAAATTATATACTCTTATCAATTTGTATTGTATTCCTGGGATAGGGATTACGACTGTTAGACAGCATTTAGCTCTGGTTGTTTAGACCTTAAGGGGTAGCATTATATTAGGCAGTGATTTTAACTGCATCTTAAAGAAGAAAATACCAATGCTACTTAAAAAAGGAAAATTACTGCACCAGCATAAGAATTACTAAAATTTATGGATTTAATGAATATTATGGGTATATTTGATTTCCTAGACCCAAGTTCCTTATCTTTACTCATTATTCTCATAGTTATAGATCTCAGGCTAGGATTGATAGAGTTCTTATTTCAAATGATTTAATCAATAGTTTAAATAAAGTACAAGTGACAGCCTGCTCACTTTCTGACCATAATGCCATAATGTTTGATCTTTCCTTTAAAAGTAACAGTAATATTCCTCTAAAACATGTCCCTGCCTACATAACTAATTTAAAATATTTCAATTAATTTTCCAATAAGGAAGTGCAAAGTTTTCTTGAAATTAATTATACAAATAATATCTCTGAGATTTATATTTGGGATGTATTAAAAGAATATTAATATGGTAAAATTATTTCATGCTATTCTTTTAAGAAACAGCAATGGGATAAGAAATTAACTGACTTACAAAAGAAAAAAGACAACTTAAATCTTGATTCTCAAAAAAACAAATACAACACATACAAAAGAAATGAGAGGTGAATGATAAATATTTGGAAATTCTAAATCATAAAACTAGGATTAATCTATTAAGGATTAAGTTAGTTAATTTTTCTGCAAATCCTAAATCAGTGTATAGGTTGGCAAACAGAACCAAATGTCCAATTATATTAAAGACATCTTCTCCTCAAAAGAAAAGAGAAAAGTTACTGATCTGGAGCATATTCTGGCTGAATTTATTTCTTATTATAGTACTTTAAACAACAATAATTCTATTTTGGATTCTCAAGGGGTAACTAAGAAATTTTTAAGAAATAATATTAAAAATAAATTAACTGAAAATCAAATGAAAGTACAGTAGAGTCCTGTTTATCTGACCTAGATGGGACTGAGGGGTGGTCAGATAACTGGGAATGTCATATAAGCTGTGTTATGGGACAAGACCAGCTTATTAAAATGTATATTAATTTCAGTTTATTAATGATGCTATAATACAATTGTTAAAAAATATATATAATTTGTATGCAGGGCTGGGAAAAATACAGCTTCATAAACCACAGTACTGCTGTCTTTTAAACTGCATTCTTTTAGTATGTAATAAGAGAGAATAGTCTGTGTTCAGCTAAATGTTCTTCATATAGACATATTTCTTTATGAAATATAGACTGTAAACTATTTATGTATATACATACTAACAGACTAAAACAATTTCTTCCATCCTTAATTAATGATGATCAAACTGGTTCATTTTGAATAGGAATTCTTATGATAATATTAAAGGAATACTAACTTTAATTGATTTACCAAATGATACAAATGAAAAGTTAACATTAGTAAGCTTGGACATTGACAGAGCCTTTGATTCAGTAAATTGAAATGATCTCACTTTAGTTTTAGAAGAGAGTAACTTTTCTAGTAAATTCATTCATCTTATTAAATTCTTTTATGAGAATTCTTATGCATATGTGAAAATGGTTCTTATATTTCAAAAATCAATTAACATTCTTAATGGAACTAAACAAGGATGCCCTCTTTCTCCTTTACTTTTTATGCTGGTTATCAAGCCTTTTGCTAATCTAATTAGATCTTCACCACATATCAATGCATTTCATTTAGATAATAAGTTAATATCTAAAATCCAATTATTTGCAGATGATATTTATTTATGACTATAACAATTTGGTGCCGTTCTCTGGATCTGAACTTTGGTATTGCTGCAGGGCAGTTCTGGAATAGGGCCCATCACAGATTTTCTGTGAATTTCACACTGCTTTGTATGGAATAGTCAGAGACTCAGATGTGCAGCTATTCAGGGTGTGCAAACATACTAGCTTTGGCAAGGAAATTGTTTTTTCTTCTTTCTTTTTTTTTAGACAATTTTAGCAAATGTAAGTGCATGCCTGTGTTTGTAGTATAAGTACATAACAGTGTTTTTGTTTGACTGAGTGGTTGTAAGGTATACAAGTAATAGTGGGAGGACCCCACAGTAAATGAGTATAGTAAATGTATGTGCACATACAGTAAAGGACAAATTAATGCAAGAAGCCACCTTGTGTCGAGGGCAGTACCCTCTGGATTGAAAGGTAAGAAGTATGAGAGATGCTTTTATTTCTGTCAATGTATGACTGTATGAGACAAAGAAAAGAAAAAGTTAAAAGTTAAAAATAAAGTTAAAACAAGTTCATGACTCCACCGTATGACTGGGATGTAAAGTGTAAAGTTAAAACAAGTTCATGAGCCCACTGCATGATTGGGACGTAGACTGTAAAGTTAAAACAAGTTCATGAGCCCACCACATGATTGAAACATAGACTGTACAAGTTCATGAGCCCATAGCATGATTGGGACATAGACTATATACTGTTAAAAGAAATTCACGAGCCTACTGCATGATAGGACATAGAGATATGCATTGTTAAAATACGTTCATGAGATCAAAGCATGCTGGGACTTAGTGTGATTGTGTGAAAGTACCCTCAGAGGATCCGAAAGAGTGGTCAGTTCTGGACACAGTACCTGTCTGCCCCATTATCCCGACCGCAATGCTGGAGCTGTAACTTTTGAGCTCGCGCAGGGACAAAAGCAAGGGGGTGCTGTGGAAAAAGGCTGATCAAAACCTCTCCTCTGTTGCTGCATGCCGACAGACTTCCTACCTTTCCCTCCCTGTATGGTGTGTGGATTACTACAGTTATTTTCTGTCTTTGGAACTGCCAGGATCCAGGAGTTGTAAGGTAAGCCTAACATTTTTATTAGTACTGATTTATAAAATAAGAAAAATGGGAGCAAAGATAAGCAAGCAAGATCAGATCCCTGAAAAGGGAACACCTGCATATTTTATGTATTTTAACTATGGGAAGGAAAGTTGTAAATATCTGCATGACTGGCTTCAGCTTACTAAGAATTGTGCTGGTGGGGTATTTCCATTAAATGGTGCTTATGATAAGACTAATTGCTGACATTGAAAGGTATTTTAGAAGAAAAGAAAAGCAAAGTATTGGGGAACAAATGACAACATTTTATTTGTGGTACAGTAAAGCACTTAAAAAGAAAAAGGAGTCAGCATTAAGAGGGTTGCAGGTTGTTAATAAGAAATTGTTGCAACAAGTAAAAGAGGTTATAAAGGCAGTACAGACCAGTAAAAAGGGGTCCCTTTATCATGTCTTAGCAGGTTTGGAACAAACTGAAGATGGCAAAAAAGCAGAAACTTCCACCACCATATGCACCAGTATGGGTACCTCCTGTACAAGACTCAGACCTCTAACTTTTGGTCTACTGTCCATTGTTCACCCAGTTTGCATGATACTGGTAAATCTCAGACTGGTTCCCCTGTTGAGTCTTCATCTTCTGAACAGGCATCTGTAGTTGAGGGGGTTCTTCTTCCTATCCTTCTCAGATAGCTTCTACTCTCCCAACAGGGGCATTCGTATTTGACACTCCTGTATCTCACCATACAGGCTCACATGACAGGGTACAGCAAGAGATTACAACCTATGGATGGGATCTATTGGCACCTCACAGGGAAATCTTGGGGGCTAACAATGGGGAACTTGTTCATCGTCCTTGGACCCCTGCTGATTTGCATACTATGTCTATAAATTTTCCAAATATTAGAGAAGATCCATTAAAATTCAAAGAAGAATTAAAAACTATAATAGAATGTTACAATCCTACTTTGACAAATTTAAATCAACTGCTGAGGGTAGTTACTTCAGATGAAATAAGAAAGCAGTTACTGGAAAAGGCTGAGATAACAGATTTCACTCTCATAGGGAAAGCATTAACAGATAAACGAACAGCATTGCTAAACAAGATTACAGATGTGTGTCAAGTTAGGACTGACTGGCCTAAAATACAGACATGTAAACAAAATAAAGGGGAAGCCCATGCAGACTATCTGAGTTGCCTTAAAACAGTATTTTCTATACATTCAGGAATACCAGGAATACCAGACCCAGAAGAGTCAAGCCAGCTATTGCAGCAGTACAAAATCAAATAAAGCAAGTGCTCATAGACTTTATTAAGTGCTGTAAATCACTGTACAGAGTATCAGGAAAAACAAAGGAAGGATACTGAGGATAAGCTGTTAACTCTATAAATCAGGCAGCTAGAAAACCCACGGGGTTGAGGCAGACTCAGGGGAAGGGGTAGAGGAATTTCTAGAGGATTTAGCAAAAATGCTGGTCGAGGGGAACAAGCTGCAGCTGGTTGGCAACAACGAGGTGGCAGTGCCCCTCCAGCTTCATCTAATACATCTTGCTTTAACTGTGGAGAAGCAGACCATTGGAGGGGGAGTGCCCACACAGGCAAATGCAAAGAGTCCAAGACACTTGGACTGAGTGGCAACCAAATTATAATAATACCGTTTTTCATCCACCACCTCCTCAGATTGGAAGGAGTCAGGAAGCTTCAAATGACTAGGTCAAAGAAGCAATACAGAAGTAAATCTTAACCCTCTACTGCCAATACATCAAAATGTGCCCTACGTTAAGATAAAAATAAATTCAAAGAAAACCCCATTTCTGGTGGACACTGGAGCTACTAGGTCAGTGCTAAATATTACTTAAGATAGTCAAATTCCAGTATCAGAGCATAAAGTAAAGGCAGTTGGAGTAGCAAATACTATGGTTACATATCCTGTTTCAGACCCCATCCCCATTTCATTAGGTCCGACTGAAGAAAAGCATTCTTTCCTTTTGAGTACTACAGCACCAGTAAACCTACTAGGAAGAGATTTGTTATGTAAGCTGGGTTGTACTATTTTCTGTACCCCAGAAGGGGTGTATGTAAATGTTTCAACAGAATCAGAGGGGGAAGTATTGGCAGTTTTAGCAGAAGCTGAGGAACAGCCTGCTGGAAGCATACAGACAGCCGGAGAGTTACTACAGCAGGTACCTGCTAACTTGTGGGCTAAACATGCAAATGAAGTAGGTATACTGAAATCAGCAAAACCAGTAAAAATAAAATTAAATCCATCAAAACCTCTCCCCAGAGTTCCACAATAGTCACTAAAGCTGAAAGCAGAGCAGGGAATCAAACCTGTAATTCAGTCAATAATACCAGCTAAATGCCCTTGTAATACTCATATTTTTCCAGTCAGAAAGCCAGGGAAGGATACTTATAGATTTGTACAAGACTTAAGGGTTGTAAATAATGCAGTACTGCCTACTTTTCCTGTTGTTCCAAATCCAGCAACAATACTGAGTTGCATACCACCTACAGCTAGCTACTTTTCTGTGACAGATTTATGTTCAGCATTCTTTTCTATACCTATTCGCCCTGACAGTCAGTTTCTGTTTGCTTTCACTTATCATGGACAGCAATATACATGGATATACTGAATTGCCTTTATTATTTTCTCAAACTCTAAAAAAAGATTTGGAAAATGTGACATTTACAGGTGGGTCTGTGTTAGTACAATATGTAGATGATTTACTAATAGCATCAGACTCCTTTCAGCAATGTCAGCAGGATACCTTGCATCTTCTGACTATCATTGCATAAATGGGACACAAAGTGTCTAGAGAAAAACTACAACTCTGGTCATCTCAGGTTCATTATCTTGGCCAATTAATATCCCAGGGTAGCAGGCAAGTGTTGCTATCTCATATTGATGCAATATATAAGGCCCCATGTCCAACTACTCAGAGACAGCTTTGGTCTTTCCTAGGTATGATAGGATATTACAGACAGTACATCCCTAGCTACTCAAAAATTGCCAAACCTTTGACAAATCTTTCAAAGCAGGATACACCAGAGACTCTCGTCTGGAACAGTGAAGAGGAAAGTTCATTTCAGAACTTGAAGCAAGCTTTATCTACTGCCCCAGCTTTGGCATTACCAGACTATAATAAGCCTTTCATTTTATTCTGTCATTAAAGAAATGGATTTGCTCAAGGAGTACTTGAACAAAAACATGGGTACAGCTATTGTCCATTGGCTTATTACAGCACAGCACTTGATTCTGTTGCAAAAGGTTTTCCACCCTGTTTAAGGGCAGTTGCCACTGCTGCCATTCTAGTTAATCTGGCACAATCATTGGTGCTCGGGCATGGTCTCACAGTAGCTGTCCCTTATTCTAGATCACCTCTACTTAATCTGGCACAATCGTTGGTGCTCGGGCATGATCTCATAGTAGCTGTCCCTCATTCTGTATCATCTCTAGTTAATCTGGCACAATTGTTGGTGCTCGGGCATGATCTCACAGTAGCTGTCCCTCATTCTGTATCACATCTAGTAAATCTGGCACAATCGTTGGTGCTTGGGCATGATCTCACAGTAGCTGTCCCTCATTCTGTATCACCTCTAGTTAATCTGGCACAATCTTTGATGCTCAGGCATAATCTCACAGTAGCTGTCCCTCATTCTGTATCATCTCTAGTTAATCTGGCACAATTGTTGGTGCTCGGGCATGATCTCACAGTAGCTGTCCCTCATTCCATATCACCTCTAGTTAATCTGGCACAATGGTTGGTGCTCGGGCATGATCTCACAGTAGCTGTCCCTCATTCTGTATCACATCCAGTAAATCTGGCACAATCATTGGTGCTTGGGCATGATCTCACAGTAGCTGTCCCTCACTCCGTATCACCTCTAGTTAATCTGGCACAATCGTTGGTGCTCGGGCATGGTCTCACAGTAGCTGTCCCTCACTCCGTATCACCTCTAGTTAATCTGGCACAGTTGTTCGTGCATGGGCATGATCTCACAGTAGCTGTCCCTCACTCTGTATCATCTCTAGTTAATCTGGCACAATTGTTGGTGCTCGGGCATGATCTCACAGTAGCTGTCCCTCACTCCGTATCACCTCTAGTTAATCTGGCACAATTGTTGGTGCTCGGGCATGATCTCACAGTAGCTGTCCTTCATTCTGTATGTTCTCTTTTGCTTAAAATGAAAACTCAACCACTCTGAACTGCACGTCTAACTAGATATGAACTTAGACTTCTTTCTGATCCATCTATTTCTCTGATCTGCTGTCCTGTTCTAAATCCTGCATCTCTGTTGCCTACTGCTGAGGATGGTGAAGAGCATGATTGTGTCTGTGTGTAACTAACAATTTGCTTTTTCCTAGGGAGGAATTAAAGGACACTCCAATACCCAATGCTGACATGCATCTGTTCATGGATGGCTCCTGTGAAAGAGATCAAACAGGAAGTTGATCTCAGGAACAGCAGTCTGCACAGAGGAAACAATATTGTTGCAACAAAGATTAGAGGGTGTTCACTCTGCTCAAATAGCTGAGCTAGTGGCTTTACAAAAAAAACTGTGAGTTAGCCAAAGACAAGGTGGCCAATGTTTTTGCAGACAGCTGTTATGCTTTCAGGGTGGTACATGATTTTGGACAACTCTGGAGAGAGAGAGGGTTTTTGACCTCTTCAGGAAATCAAATTAAAAATTCAGGGTACATAAAATCATTGCTAGAGGTACTTTTGTTACCTAAACTGACTGCTGGTGCCTGCCTCTTTGCTACCTTACCTAGTAAGGATATATCATCTAGTGGTCCATACAGGTAAGACAGCTTTATTTAATCAAATTACCCAAAGTTGGTATGCCCCTCATGTCTCCTCTTTGATACTTCAGTATGTACAAAACTGTAGTATTTGCTTGGAATAAAACATAAGCAAACATGCCAACAGCAAATCTGCATGTTTACCTCCACCCTGGGGACCTTTTGTTAATATATGGCTGGATTTCATCCAGATGCATAAGACTAATAATTTACAATTTATTTTGGTGGTAGTGTGTATGTTCTCAGCATGGGTGGAAGCTTACCCATGTTGCAAAGCTGATGCAGTCAGTTATTAAAACAATGTTATTTGATTATATACCAAGATTTGGTATACCCAGCACTGTTAACAGTGACCAGGGAACTAATTTTAATAATAATCTTCTTAAAGAGTTATGTAAAGCTTTTAATACTAAGTTGAGTCTTCACTATACCAACCATCCCCTGTTATCTGGATTAATGGAAAGGGTAAACAGGACCCTTAAAAATAAAATTTTGAAGATTTGTGCTGAAACCCACTTAAAGTGGCCCAAAGCCCTTCCCTTAGCATTATTGAGTATGAGGGCCTCACTGATTGCCACCAGAAAACTGAGTCCATATGAGATATTAATGGGGAGACCCATGGCCCTTTAAGCTACCCCTCCAGTGGGAAATGCAGATTTAACTGTGTCAGATGATGCTATGCTTTCTTATTGTAGGAAACTCATTAATATCTTGCAGCCATATCATCGAACAGTAAGGGCAGTGTTATCAAAGCCTCCTGACCAACCCTGTCATCAACCACAACTGGGTGATTGGGTGTATATCAAAAATTTTCAGAGCAAAAACTGCCTGAGCCCAAGGTGAAAGGGGCCTTTTCAGTTCCTGCTCACCACTTTGACTGCAGTTTGCCGTGCTAAACTGCCAACGTGAATGCATTCATCTCATTGCAAAATGACCTGTCATGTGGGGACCCCAGACATATCATTGCAGCCAACAGAGGTGTGCTAGATAAATCATCTGCCCAGTAAAAAGGTCAACTTCAGTAGCAGTCCATGATAAATCCAGTGGCAACAGCTACTTTTGCTTTGTTTCTGCTGCTGTTCTCATCTATAAACTGGTCAAGAGAAAACAGTTTCTTGCTGGTCCTTCGGCAATATGCCAAAAATCTAAACAAAACAAACTGCTGGATATGTTTGCATATACCTCATCATTCCAAGGCAGAGAATCCTATGATTCCCATCCCTGCATCACAGGTGTTATTTAAAAAGAACCTTAATAACATCAGGTTAAGCTGGTGTAATGTAACTGATTTTTCAAAGGTTGTGTCTCTTGCAACCGCACATTATGGAGACACATGTTATGCCAGAAATGGGACTGCACCAGTAGGAAAAAGCAAATGCCATGACACCAGGCATGAAAGTGTGTTAGACTCTTTGCACTTAAAAAGCTATGACTGGGGGCATGGCATGGGCATGATAGGTGACCGTTGCTACATCTGTGGTGATCATGCCTACCCCTGGTTGTCTACAAACTGGTCTGAATGTTGCTTTGTAGGCTATATTACTCCTGCTATTTAACATTTTGAACACCCACCAGCAGGTAGACTGAGAAATAAGTGAGCAATCCACTGGACAGAGCAAGTATTTTCAATTTTGAATCCTGGGTATGGAGTGCAAAGGACAATCCTTGAAATCACCATATTTGCCCAAATTCTACAAGAGGTGGCCAACGAAACTTCACATCACATCAGGATGGCAAATCAAGAAATGACTGAAATGTGAACTGCAGTGTTACAAAATTGAATGGCACTTATAATGCTTGCTGCAAAAGAGGGGGGTCATCTGCCCTCATAGGGAGTCATTGCTCATATATTAGTGATTATCATGATAAACAGGTATTCCAGGGTATTGTCATTGTACTTTTTATTATATTTGTAATAATTTTGGCATTTTCTATTCTAAAGGCTGTGATTATAAGATGTTTAACCTCACCTGCACATGAAATGCCACTGCATGCACAAATCAATGACAGTTCTATTTTGACAAAAAATGATGATGACTACTATAATGCTGAGGTGTATTTTATCAAGTTAAGAAAATAAAAATATAATTATATGTATGGTATGACAATGATAGTGTCAGAGGGAGGAACTGTTATGGGACAAGACCAGCTCCACGGTGGTGCAGCGGTAGCGTTGTTGCCTCACAGCAAGACGTTCTCCCATTCGATTCTCAGCTAGTGTGCAGGGAGTGCCTTGTGTGTGAAGTCTGCATGTCCTCCCCGTGGGTCGAGTGGCATTCCAAAAGACATGCATGAATGGGCATGCCTTCATTGAAGGTTGGATGTCGAGCTGGCAACTCAGCCCTGTGAAAATCTACTGCTAATCATTAGTGGACTGGAGTTCCGCTGTGGCAACCCCTAACCGGGAAAAGCCGAAAGACAACACATTAATTTCAGTTTATTAATGATGCTATAATACAATTGTTAAAAAGCAAATATAATTTGTATGCAGGGCTGGGAAAAATACAGCTTCATAAGCCACAGTACAAAAGGAATTTGTTAGTCTGACTTCTCCAGGCTAGGAGTGTGTTGTTGCTAGGTCAGGTTTGAAACATCCAAGGTCAGAAACAAGACCCCTTGGAAGCAGGTGGATCATGTACAGAAAGGTGTTTATGTAAAGTCTGAGGTGAAAATCACGAGGGATGAGGACATTTGCAAAGTTTTCTATAGGACAAAGTCATTGTAATGTAATGAAATTGCATGAGCAATTTGATAAGAAAATGTACAAAAATACATTTTTTTGTGTGTAAAGTGAGAATGTTTCATCAAGGGCTATGAAGACTGACTCCCAGTGCTGTAAGAATAAAATTTCTGTTTGCCCATCCTGAAATGTTATTCCTGATTAAAGGCATATAAGGTAAATTCTTAATGTTATTTATTTATGACTATAACACCTGGAACCACCCAAGTTTGTAATTAAAATGCACTCTGAAAATAAGATTGTATTTAAAATACACTCTGTAAATATACTCTTTCAAAAAAGAAACACTCTAAAGCTGTACTGTACACTCTTTCACCAAAACACTGTTTAAATAAATGTACTGTACTGTACACTCTTTCAACAAGAAACCCTCTTAAAATACAGTATTGTATACGCTTTCAAGAACAAAAAAGTTTACTGTAGGGTACTGTATTTATTTTCATGTAATACGTACTGTAGATGTAAGTTACTTGGTAAAAAACTGGTTATCATTGTTTTATAGAACCGCATCTCTTAGTTGCTGCTAGGTCATACCAATGCTGAAGTAACAAGACATCAGTACTGGTGTCCTTGGATTGCTGTTCCACATCCCTTAGAGCTGCTTCAATTGCTATTACTCCATCAGAGTGACTGACTTTCTCTGTTCTGTCCTCAGTATCACTCTCTTCAGTGGCATCATCCTCTTTCCAATTTACAAGCATTAATATATCTTCATCGGTCAGTTGATATTGTTCAGCTTTGTTTATCCATTCTTGTACATCATCATTGTTAACATTTTCATATCATGGAATTTGTTGTACCAGCAAAATCAAATTTTCATTGTGTTCCTGAATGACGTCAGTATCAACTGTTGAGCTTTCATGTTCAGAAAGCAACTTCCTCCATGACCTGGCAATGGCCTGCGGTTCAACGTCTTTCCAAGATTGAGCTATACAATAAATCACATCTTTTAAAGGTTCCCCTTTATAATCTTGAAATATTGAAATCTTGAACTTCAATATCTTGAGACCATAAAGGCAAATGCTGAAAATCCCGAAACCCCAAAACCATGAAACACAAAATCGCGAACAGTAACACACCATACACCACATACACCATCCTACCCACACTACAACAAATCAAACAACAAAACATACACAAACACAATAACACACATCAACACACCTAAACTACATATAAGCAGGGGGGCAAGCCCCCCTGCACTCCCCATGTGGGGAGCTGCGCCCCCCACATTCCCCTACTTATATAGAATAACTCCAAGAGCGCACAAACAGGAAGAAACAGCAAACTCACACACAGACATTCTGCAGTCCCTGACACACACACACACACACACACACACACACACACACACACACACACACACACACACACACACACACACACCACACACCGGACATCATCCACACAAACCACCACAAGCAATGTAGCGTAAAGCCATAAACGCAAATTTGAGATATTCAAATTTGCGATTATGTACTTTCGCTATTTTAAAAATTCGCCTTTATACTCTCGAGATATTGAAATTCGATATTTAAATATTTCAAAATTATAAAAGGTAACCCTTTTAAATCAACTTTTCAAAGTTTTTCTAGTAGCTCATTGCCCTGATCAATCACCTCTATAAGTGCCAAAAAAAGCTTGCAACAGTATTTTTATAAACACTGTAATAAAGCCTGATCTATTGGTTGACATAAACAGGTGACACTGGGTGGAAGAAAAATTGTTCTTATGTCCTCACTATGTAGTTGAGACTCAGCAGGATGAACTGGAGCATTATCAAGGATGAGGATCGATTTCCTTGGCAAATTGGTGGATTTTAAATGCTTTTCTACACAAGGAACAAACTCTTTGAAATACCAGTTTTTAAAAATGTCTGTGTTTATCCATGCAGTTTTTTTTACTTTCTATAGCAAACCAGTAGAGCATTCAGGGATAGGTTCTTAAATGCTCATTTTTTTTTTTTGCTTTTCCAATCAAAACAAGCTTCATTTTGTGTCTACCTGTAGTGTTACTGCAAGCCAGTATGGTGATTCTCTCCTTGCTTTGTTTATAACCAGGCAATGATGCTTCAGTCCTAGAAGCAAGAGCTGTTGAAGGAAGCATTTTATAATTTAGGCCTATTTTGTTTCAGTTGTATAACTGCTCACCTGATAATCCTTCTTTGTCAATGAGACTTTAAATCTTTGCTCTAAAATGATCTACAAACTCTGACTGTGCCGATAATTTCTCACCACAGATTTGAAGCTGCCTCACTCCGTATTGTTTTTTCCATCGATCCAGCCAGCCTGCACTTGCTGTAAAATCAGGATCACCTTCATTTAACTGTTTTTGGAAAAGCAATGCTTTCTCTTGCAAGATGGAAACCACAAAAACAATGGTTCACTCATTTTCTCGTAGTCAGATTTTTTTTCTCTTCTGGAGTCCTTCCTTTGAAGCATGAATAGAACCCCACTTTTCTGGTTCACCTCTGTTTCATTTCTAGTCACCAACAGTTACTCTTCTAATGCTTAAATCAGAGACAACTTTTTGCATTGACTCACCTTTGTCTAGCCTTTTTAATGCATCACGTTTCTGGACAAGTGTACGAATCACTTTCACTTTTCACTTGACATTTTATAAAGTAGATTGTAGAAAAACATATTACACTAAAATACAGTACAGTACAGTTTGAACGGTGGCAAAGTCAAGGCAAACATGTTGGCTAACATGTGGTAAAACTTCATACAGGCACAGATGCATTCAGCAGAGTTCACTTTCTTTCAGATAAAATGGACTGTTGGATAACTGATGGTCAGATAAATGGGACTCTACTGTAATCGATAAACATATTTCACTTTCTGAATTGAAAGTTCAAATTAATAAATTAAAACCAAATAAGGCTAAAGGCAATGAAGGTATTATTCCAGAACTTTACAAGTTAAAGCAAAATGTAACATTAGCCATACTACTTAAAGTTTTTAAGTTAACCCAAGAACTAATAAGTGTCCCCCGTCTTGGAGATATACTATTATTTCTCCAGTTTTGAAACTAGATAAGGATTCAGATAAATGTTTTTCATATAGACATATTTCTTTATCAAATAAAGACTGTAAACTATTTATGTATATACATGCTAACAGGCTAAAACAATTTCTTCCATCCTTAATTAATGATGATCAGACTGGTTTCATTTTTAATAGGCATTCTTATGATAATATTAAAGGAATATTAACTTTAACTGATTTACCAAATAATACAAATGAAAAGTTAACATTAGTAAGCTTGAACATTGACAGAACCTTTGATTCAGTAAACTGAAATTATCTCACTTTAGTTTTAGAAGAGATTAACTTTTATAGTAAATTCATTCATCTTATTAAATTCCTTTATGAGAATTCTTATGAATATGTAAAGATAACCTATTTCAAAAATCAATTAACATTCTTAAAGGAACTAAACAAGGATGCCCTCTTTCTCCTTTACTTTTTATGTTGCTTATCAAGCCTTTTGCTAATCTAATTATATCTTCACCACATATCAATGCACTTCATTTATGTAATAAGTTAATATCTAAAATCCAATTATTTGCAGATTATATTTTATTGACCTTGAAGGACTGTAATAACTCACTAACTGTCCTTTTCAAACTCATGGAATCCTTTCAGAAAAAATCTGGCATTTCCTTTAATGATAATAAACAAAAATCCTACCAATAAATTCTAACTTTAATATTATAGATAATAAATGTAATAAGTGTATTGTTCAAGACAACAAATTAAATGATTTAGGTATAACTAATACAGATAATATCAGTACAATGATATTTATAAATTTTGACACTAGTTTGAATTCTATAAAACACCTTATAAATAAATGGAATAATTTCCTTTTTACAATGGACGAGAGACTTGTATTGGTTAAAATTATCTTACCAAAAATGTTATATTGTATTCAGTCATTATCTCTTCCTCCCCCTAAAAGTTGTATAAATTAATTTTATTCCCAATTTTAAAGTTTCTATGGCATCCTAATAAACCTAGGATAGCTTTAAATCATCACATAAGAGATTGATCTCTAGGGGGTATTGATCTGCCAGATCTAGAACTGTATTCTCTATCCTCTATTATTAAAACATTTGCTCTTTGGATTAACAATTCCTATCATGCTAAATGTACAGATTTCCAAAATAGCCTATGTTCTCAAATAAATTGTCCCGAATTCTTATTTTTAAACAATTCCCTGTTTTGGTTATTAAAATTACTTTTTTAATGATGTAAATCTAAATATGATTTCCTCTTACATTACTGCTATAATTAATATCTTAAGAAATGTTATGTATAGAAACCCGATATTCAAAGCAGGTTTTTTTTCTTATTTTTCTATTAGCGTTCACTCAAAACAATATCTCCACATTTAGCTTATAGATTATGAATACCTGTAAAGAGAATAATTTAATATATTGGTTTCAATTGCTGGATAAAGGTACATTGGCTACTCACCATCATATATTAAATAAGTTTAATTTGGATAAAAACGTATGGTTGCATGTGTAAAAATGCAGGCAATTTATGAAAAATAGACTCATTCTTAAGCAAACAAAAATAAGAAGCTCTACTCCCAAATTAATTGATTTATTATTTCTTTTAATACAGCAGGAGATTTCTGGTAAAGGACTTTTATCAAAAAATATATAACGTTATTAGAATGGAACAGTAATATATTAAAGATAGCTATTGGTCCTATTTTAAATCAATTAATAATGATTCTCGACATGAGGAAGATAAAAAGCTCATTTTATTATCTTCTAAACAGACTACTAACTTTCTTAAATAGAGAATTTTCTCTTGAAAATTTCTTCACAGATCTTTTTTTTTTATTCCTCACAGAATTTAATTACTGTCCAAGACTAAAACAGTTTGTTGGAGGTGTAAACTAGATCTCAAGGGTGATTGGCAGCACATGTTTTTTGATTGTGTCATGCCTAAATCTTATTGAGAGGAAATGAATATTTTTTACAGTCTTTATTTTCAGATAACTTTTATTTAACCAAATCTTTGGTTTTATTTATGTACCTAAGTGTGTTATGAATCAAAAATACCCAAGTTTATGGAGCATTTTATCAACAGCAAGAAAAATTACAAGAAATTGGAAAAGTGAATGGATTTTCTAATATTATGAATGAGGTACATCATTTGGAATTGATGACTATCAAATCAAGGACTACTACAATTACATCCACTTATAATTCTTGGATGAAATTAAAAGAACTGTTAAACAATAGTTGAACTGTCATTAATAGGAAATGTATTAGATGGTTTTATATAATAGGCACCTTTTGTAAATAGTTATTGTTTGATGAGTTTTTGTTTTTGTTTCTTAATCTTTTTTATGTTATTTATTTTTTTAATGTGACTACCTGTTTCTTTTAAAATCAATAAAAATATTTTTTAAAGAAAAGAGTGGCTGCACTATCTTTCTGGCCTGTTTCTTAGATCTATTGAATTATATCCATCCAATCCATGCACAAAATAGAATAATAGCATGCACAATTAACTTCCTGGGTTATTGGGCTATATGAACTAGCATGACGAAAATGTTCCCTTCTTGCTTTTAGAAGAAAATAACTTAATGCATATAGTAAAAAGCTCACAATATATATTATTCTAGATATAATATGCATTCAAGAATATTTACAAGTAATGTGCTGTTATACATTACTCTCTCTGATATGATCATTCAGTGGTATTCTCATCTTAACTTCATCATTGCAAGATTTGCTAGCCCATGCAATGATAACAAACTATATATAATTTAGCAAAATCCTACTAAGAGAAATAGATTGGTTAGTAGTCTAATGTAGGAAATGTTCACTCAGTATGTAAAACTATTAGAAAACGTATCTATAAATTTAAGCATATAGGAAAAAGTGCAGGCAAAGGGTGGCATCATATGGCAGTATTAGTATCTGGAAAAAATACAGAGAAGGCAAAGAAATAGAACATTTAAAAGTAGATGGTTAGTAAGAACAGATTAGTAAAAAAATAAATAAACTATTTGGCAATGCCCATAAAATGATATCTAAAGGAAGATCAACAGCTTTATGTCAAGATGCAGATAAATAACATTAAACACAAAAATAAGTCATTTTTATTACATTCACAATGATCAAGATGTACAACACTACAAAACCTCATTACTGTAAGAAATACAGAAGTCAGGGACACCAAATACATTGCCAAACATTTCTTTGAACATTATGCTAATTTGTATTAAAATAAAAATAAGTAATTTATGAACAGTAGAGGTGAGGGATGATCAGTATTGTCTATTTGTAAATGAATTAGTGGCTGCCTCTGTCATAGGCAAATGTAGACCATGCTAAGGCCTCAGATAAGAATAGAGTAACAAGCAAAAGATCTGATATTGCTCAGATATATCTTAACCTATTAAGTCTTATATTTAAGGCTAACTTTGTCATACCATATGAATGGAAGACAGTTGTAATTGAACCCATTTTAAAGGGAAAGGGTCAGAAGGCAATGTCAACTTCTACAGATCCGTTAACCTACTGTCAAGTACAGGGAAAATTATGGAAACTATGGTGCTAAACATGCTGTTAGATGATTTTATAAAGATAAGACTTGGAAATACCTATCAGAATGCTTATGTTAAAAGATCACTCAGTGTCCACCTGTAATCATTTTTATGATAATATCACTAATGTCAGTGAAAACAACAACAAAGCAAATGCAACTTATATTGATTTTAATTCTGCCTTTGATAGAGTGGACCCCAAAATAATTATCAACAGCTTGGTATCTCAGTCCCTTTGATATATTGGATTAAATAATGATTAAGTTATAGGGAATGACAGGTTGCCTTTAGAAAGTGATGGGTGGGAATGTTGGCAATATGGCTAAAGAGTCCCTTAGAAGTTAGTCCTCTGTCCACAAATTTCATCCCATTTATTTTTGATTTTAAGATTCCAACAAACATATTTTGCTGCCACAACAACTGGCTATATTGGCAGAGGAAAACAAAACTGTTATAACTACCAATCAGACAAAGTAAGTGTTTGAGACATCATATGACTACATGATTAATGGTAAGGAGGCCGAAAGTGTCAAACTATTTAAGGGCATAGGAGTGCTGGTGGATAACAACTTAAAATGTATCCATCATGTTGACTATGTGATTAAAGAATATAGCAAATTCTTAGGATTTATGAAGAAAAGTATTCAATCTAGGGATGAGAGTCTGTTAAGAAATGTATTTCTTCAATTAGGCAGAATATCAAATACAGTAGCTTACACTGATACACATTTATAAACAAAAACTAATAAATAAGAGAGAGAGATTGAGCAGATAAATAACTTTATATAGTATACAGACTAGATTCATTAAAGTGATAGATTCATTAAACTAATATGTGGACACACTGCAAAGACCTTAAAGCACTGACGTACCCATTCTGTGAGAATGTTAAGCTTAAAGAGGAATGTAGGATCAGGTTCAGTAAGACTGCTGATATCTGAGCATAAGAATATTAGAACCATTATCTGGTCAATGGAAAGAATAGAGGATGGATTGAATTCTTTTTCCATAGTCTGTAAAAGTCTGGGAAAAATATAACCTCTTTTAAAGCTGCAAAGGGTATATTCTTTGAGAACAACTATTGTTGTATTTAAGCAAAATATTGTATTGTACTTATTGTAATATAGGTTCATCAAAAATATATTCAGAAAAAATGCAGGGGATGGGTCAGCTACAAATATAGAATCAGTGATACAAAACTAAATGAATGGGTGGAACTTGATGGAAGAGGGGTATGGTAACAATCAGGAGTAGTCTGTTAGCTGTGAAAGGTTATAATAGGTAGAATCTTATGAAACTACCCAAACTTAGTAGGAAAAATTGAAAAAGACAAATAGGGGAATCTGGGAAGGATCTGATCTTCCAATGGAGCTTTACCCAACAGAATTCAATTTATTAGGAAATTTGAGGCTAAACTTGCAAGTGCAGTTGACAAGGAATAATTTATTGGGAGGAACATTTATAAGCCTTAGAGAAACATGTAGGTAGAAAGCTTACAAAGGAGTATTGAAGAAATGCAGAAAGGAAATAGAGTCCTGAAATGAAGCTCAAAAATAGGAGTGACAAAGAAATTATGGATGTATTTAAGAACTAATAATTATGTACAACTTTAAATGAAGCTCGGGAAATATAAAATATGTTCAAATGAGCATTTGGTTTGAAGGTAAAAAAAGTAAGTTTTATCATTCTTTCATAAACTGAGAATATTCTGAAATGAAATGCAAGATAGGGGTACAATGTTATAGACTAAATCCAGGCTACATAAGTTAAAGGAAATAATAGATTTTATTATGTAGTTAAATTGAGCTGTAGAGTTATACTTATTTTCCAAGTCATGTTTATGTGTAACAGAACCAAACTGGACTGACGACTGGTAGAAATATGATATAACATTAAGGGTTGTATGTGCAGGTATTAGTTATGTTCATTTACATGAAATGGGAAAAAGCCATCCTATCTTTTGAATATACTGAAACCAGCTATTGTATTGCCATGATTTTTTGGTTGGATATGGTTCATTTAATGAATTAAAATAAGGCTGCAGAAGTTAAATGATATGACATCTACTCATTGCATTTTCTGAATTACATAAATGTTATAATACAGTTAAAATGACCAAACATGAATGAACAGTGTTAAATATCTTAACATATGCTAATTTTCCAAATGTATAGCCTACTAGCTTCAAGCTGCTAGACTGTGATAACCCTGTGTTGATATTTTCTATTTCCTGTGCATGTATCAGCATTAATTTTAAAGGATTTTATTGACTGGCTCAGTCTGACTGTATTAAAGGATTTTATTGACTGGCTCAGTTTGACTGTATTAAAGGATTTTATTGACTGTCTCAGTCTGACTGTAAGGTGAAGCTTATTCCATAATTTTGGAAAGTATTGTATAATATGTCTGCCCCTTTTTTTCTATTACTGATGTTTACTTCTATCTTAGGTTCCCCATGCTGGTGTTAGCTTCCCTAATTGTGAGTGCAAGGCATTACTTTAAATAAAAAGTGGATCAGATGTTGCAGTTTAGACCAGGCAGAAGCCATTTCTAAGTAACCTGTTAGAAAAAGAATATCATCACAATTCATTAAGCCTTTTTGAATACTTGAGATCTTTCAGTCCTAATATTTTTGTAGTAAAGACTCCTTTATTATCGAGTTGTTTCAGCTGAGTTATTCAAAACAGTGTGATATTTGATAACAAGTTGGATCAGTGAGGTATAAAGTGATTTAAGGATCTCCTTGCAGTGATTAAATATGTCATTTAGATTTACTTGGGCTATAGAATATGCTTTTTTCTAACTTTCATAGATACATTTTGGTCAAAGTTTAAACCTGAATTTGTCACTGTCCTTAGATCTTTAATGACAGTGTCACTTACTATGATATAACAATTTACTTTCTAATTAGAATGTACATCCTTTATTCTAGGTTGTATGATGATAAATGTTATAATACAGTTAAAAGGACCAAAGCATTAGCATTTGGCTAACACTGCAGGTATCTATTTTTGTAGGCTTCCTTGCAAAACTCCAGCATCTTTTATTGAATAATGATATTATCGAGTTTGCAATTATCTGCATACAGTGTTATTCAGAGCAAATTTCTCACTTTTGTATCCTAGAAGAAAAGTCCACAAAGCAAAAAACCTCCTACTACAGATCCTTGTGGGGCATATTAATACCTCTCCACCCCAATGTTTTGCATCCTGTTGCTTACCAAGTGTTTTAGCTACTGAACTATACATAAAATGATATTTAGTGCATTTAATTTTCCAATTATTCCCCACATTGAATGCCATAGTAAGGGAAGGATAAACAGTATTCACTTCCAGAGTTTCAGCAAGTACTAATGTTGCCTCTTTTAAGATGGCTACAATATCCAAGAGACAAGCTGTTCCCTTAACAAGCTCAGACTGCTTCACATTTTACAGAAAGGTTCCCTGTATTAATTTTTGCAAAAGTTCCATTATGACTCTTCCCCAGACTTTACATAGAATAATAGTCAGGCAAAATCTATAATTGTTTAGGGATGTCACCTCCCAATCTTGCTTTATTAATTGGTATGACTACTGTCTCTTCAGATCAGGAATGTAAGTGACTTTACTAGGTTGTTAACAGGAAACTGCCAGATATGCTATCAGTCTTATGGAACTTTGAATTTTCATTGTTAATTGTCACAGTAGTTATCATACCTGTAGTTCCATAAGGGATGCTTCACCTTGTATCCCTACTAGTCTGACATATGTTTTTATCAATGGTGGAGTTTGCATAAACTAGTTCTGCAAGTTTGTTCACTGTGTCTTGTGGCTGGACAATCACATTTTTGTTTATTGTTAGCATGTTACACTCAAAATTTTCCTTTCAGTTTTCTGATCTGATTAACGAATATCTTATTAGTGCTTTTAGCTTGAGGGATAAAGCTTAGTTCATAGTTAGATCTGGAAGATGTGATAAGATAATTAAACAATAAAATAAATGGTACTTTTCCATTAACCCCTACCACGCGTCTCGCCTTATTCCATTCTGCTTGTGTAATTACAGCTGGTGCCTACAATTTACTTCCTTCCTCCATGATAAAGGACACCTAAAAACAAGCTTCAGACAGGATTATGAAAAAAAAGGTTGGCTCTATGCAGACATCATCTGGTCGCAGACATCAAAAAGAGCAACATGGAAGTCTTGCACAGCCGACACACAGAACCAAACAAGCGCAAATATCGACATGTAAAATGAATACACCATTTCCCTTAACCTCTCTCTTGCTTTTATCCTTTTACGTGAAAAGATAACATAGCACCTAAAAGTGCCCAGAGCACCCTAAGCAACTAGGCAATCTTACACACTTGACAGTTTTTAAAGCAAAGATTTTTACAGCAGATAACTTTTTGGCACACTGCGAAGGAAAATATACTTCACCTGCAGCTTTTAAAAATTCCATGAAATGCCCTAAGTAATCCCTATGCACACCTCTCTCTTTTGCATGTGCAAATACACACACAATTTGTCAGATATTACTATCAAATATACTCTAATTCCATCAATGTTTTTGACCCACGTACCTTTTCTCAGTGGCTGTTGTACATATAATCCATTATTACAAGAATAAATTAATTCCTATCCTTTCTCGCAGGTCTCCTAAGTTATCTATTTACAATGTTGAGCTGTGTCTTATTCTATAAGCAGAGTGTTTAGAAAACACTCATTTACACTCTCAAACATCAATCTTGTAAATACTGGTAAAACACAATACTGCAAAGTGGTAGGGGTTTAACGGAAAAGTACCAAATAAGTTTAGTACTTTGATTAACCAAAACGTACTTGTGTGACCAAGGTGAGTTTTGGAAGCTAAGTATTTACACCATTTTCTCATGTATATCTTATTAATTGTGTGAGTCAGCCAATGTTTTATTGAATTTATATATATATATATATATATATATTTATATCTTTATGCTTACTTATTTATATGTATGAACAGTCAGGATAATAGTACCATAACTCTCACTAGGAGCATCCTGATCAGATTTACTTTATGTTGTTAACAGCATTGCTGTTTTTGAACAACATACAACATACCCAGCCATTATTCCTGAAATGATTATAATAATTACCACATCCTTCAGATAGACCTCTAGATATCATCTGTTCTGAAATCACTTATTAATGGGTTTGGATCATCTGTGAAGTGACCTTTTGGTTGCATTTCATTTCTTTCTGAAAGAAGCTGAATTTTAATTTTAATCCACAAACTCCCTTTATTTATATCATCAGCTAAGGTCCTGACACCTTGTGTATACAAGAAATTTCCTCCAATGTGATAATCTTGTTTTTCATCCCATCTGTATATTCACATACAGTTGGTAGATGGTGTGTTATTTTTAGTTCTCTTTTTTCTGTTAACATTTCAGATTCTATTTTTAGATTGTAATTTTCTGTTAAGTAACTTGGAGGTATTGAATATAAATATTTATGTGACTTTTCCTCTCTTGTAATGGCTTTATTGATATTTTTGACTATGATACAGGCTTCCAGACCCTTATAGACCCGAATTTCTATAAGTAACCTTACTTTGCTAAAAATACTTCTTTACTTTCTGAAAAAAAACACTGAAATTATTTGCCTTTCCCTATTTCAAAGTAATGGTTTATCTCTAGATAGAGTCACAGTCTGTTCCTTCAAAATGGAATGTTTACATTGGACTCAATTCTTGCCATCTGTTTAATAAGACAGAAGCTGGCTGAAACACCACTACAATCAGAGTTACCCAGAGGAGATGTGATACCAGGAGTATGACAGCCTCAGATAGAGATGGTTATTATTTTGGCTGGTATGTTCTTCTCTTGTGTTGTGCCAGCTACCTGTTGTATTTGGTCAATTTTTGGACATAAAATTAAAAAGAACGTTTATGCATATTGATTTCATCTTTTTTATTGCTCCAACCAGAAAGAAGATTTCAGGCCATCCATAAGAAGTGTGTAAATTAATTTTAATAGATGATTATTCACACATTAAGTGATTCAAGAACAATTTTTGCTGGAAAGAGTAATTATAAAGTAAGCGTCCAGTGATGTAAACAGAAGTTTCTATTGTATATTTAAGTCTCATACTGTTGTCACCACCTAATATTTTTTAAATATTGTATTCTCTTCTGAATGTTACCCTGTTACACTTAAGAAATATGCACATCTTTTTCTGCTGTCTCCTTATTTATTTATTTTTATTAAATTGTTAGTATACATTTCCTATCAGGGAATATCAATTGGGGAGTTCCATCTGTAGTGGAGTTCCATGGATAAATATTCAAGAAAATTATGATAATAACAAGTATAACAAATTATAGTAAGGTAGTAATACTGAATGCACATATACCTCCTGGTATTAATAATCAAGTTTCGATTAAACCTGCTTTGGAAGCTAGATAGATTGTTAGCCCTGGTTTTTAGTTTGTAGTTTTTATATCTCTATATGCATTGACCTTTGCACAAATATTATAAATATAAATTAACCAAAAAAATTTAATATTTGCATTTCATCAGCATTCATGTATACATTTTTAATATATATATCATCATGTTTATACTATTTCTACATATTTATTTATAGCATCAGTTTATTCATAACATTAAGCATTAAAAGTGATTAATTGATTATTTATTCACCTACTAATAATAGTTACATATGTATTTGCATTGATGTGTTAAAATTATTTATTTATTTATTTAATTAATTATTTGCCACACTAATATACATTTATCATATATTGAATATCAAATACTGAATACCTAAATGATTTAATCACAATAATTAATTAATTAATATATATTTTAATTAATAATAATTTAAGAATAGAAGTTATATATTATATATATTACATACCTTAAAATAAGATTGTATTGAGTAATATAAAATTTATTGCTATTTAAATGATTAACCCCTTTTTTAGACATTTGACAAAGGTATTTGATACACTATTTTGAAATAAGTATTCATACTACAATACACAAGGTATTTACAAGTATCTATTGTATTCCATTATTTATTCTGTTTTTACTCTGTTCCACCTTTTATGTGTATTCATTGATTTTTATCATGTGTATATATTGTGCTTTTCTGTACTAATGTACGATTATTCATTAATTAATTAATTAATTAATTTATTATTATTACTATCACTCGCTGTCAGCCTAACGTTTTAGTTTTGATTAATAGCTGGATGATTGCTTATAAATAGCATTGTTCACTTTAAGATTCCGAAACTCTTTCTTTTGAGATAGTATGCATTAACCTACAGTTTAATTAACTAAATAATTGAACAATTGAACAATCCTTTAGTTTTAATTTGTTTTACTTCTTTGTATAAATAGAGATTCTATAATGTTATTTGTACTGTCTGATGAAGGGTGAAAACAATAAAGGTTCTTTGGTGATTATACACTGGATTTCTTATTGGAAAAGTGAAGCTGCCGTTTCTGTTTTGTTGATTTGAATACATTGATCTACATGAACTTTGAGTTTTTCATAGACTTCCTAATTGCCTTTTATAACTTTGTGGTGAGAGAGCCTGGTTATTATTACCAAGGTAGTAATACTATTCTGCTGAATATTAATTGCTTCAAAACATGAACATTGACAAAAATGAATGGTGTATAAAACAATTTAAAGTTAGTGGTTGAAAATATTCATTTGTGCAATCACCAAGACATGTATCAAATTGTCAGTATATGGAAAAACATGTGACTATATCATGACTTAATTAGCTGACACAACAGAGACACAGAATGACTGCTATTTGGAGTAGATATTTGGAAATGGCTCATTAAGAACATGCATCAATCAGATGGTACCACAGTCGTACAATCAGTTCTTGAGGAGGTCTGAGGACAGGAGAGCTTTCAATATGTACCAGCTTTTGGACAGTCTTATCTCAGGAGGGAACTAGTTCCAGTTTTTGCCAATAGTGGAAGAGCACATTGAAATATTTAAAGAGCGGGGGTGTGGGGGGTAAAGTGGAGTTTGCCCTCCCTCACAACTGTCAGGTAACTTTTTTCTTTTTTTTTTTTTTTTTTTTTACGTAGTTGAAGTTTTACAACTTTGAACATATGGGTTCAACCATATGGCGTTTGACGTTGTAAAACTTCGATAATGCAGAGTGATCTCCATTGGCCCCCTTCAAGCTCAAATGATTGTTTTTGGAGCAGTATTTTTATGTAAGTATGTTGTATACAGATCTGCATTGATTAAATCGATGTATTCTGTGTTGTAGAAATCAGTTAAAGAGTTGTCAGCATTTGTGGTTGTATGAATTACAATGCTTTTAAGAGATGTTCAGAAAATAAAAATACTCAACTGCATATGTTGGGTGTACTTGCCTAACTCTTTATTAGCTAATATTTCCCCCTTAAATAAGTACTGACAATAGTGGTAAAACAATTTTAACTTAATTCAAAATGCCCCATCTAAGCATTTATCCCATTAATGCATCCAGCGTGAGAAGTGCCTTTTACTCTCTATGAAAAACAGATCAGCAGCAACTTCAGTATAAATGATCACTGCTAAGTCAAACATCTCATTATATGAGAAGATCTAATGACCATTGTGTAACTAGGAATTCAGAGCTACTTGTATCAAATCTGTAAACAAAAAGCCAAAACAAAAATCATTATTTTTGTAAGATACCTATGTAGGTGCTTAGATTTGTCACACATATATAGAATGTGCAGTCGCATAAAAAATTCTTTCTCTAATAAACTAATGTTACATTATTAATACATACATTTATTTGCCTTTCCTAGTTTGGAAGATGGAATAATTTTAGTAAATTTTAATTGAGTTTGGAGGTTATTTACAATGTAAGTTAATGGTACAATGTTTCAACATATGTGCTTGAGTTGCTAATACAGACCATTTACTATAACATTCACTATGAGTAGGCTACAAGTTTCCTTATTACTCTGTAGGAAATTTAATGTCTTTTACCTTCCAACTTGGAAGTCTGGAAAGACATCTGTTTATCCTAGAAATCTAAATACATATGACCCTTATCATTTGGACTCTCTTCATATACCAAGTAAAATGTTTATGATAATTAAACTTATGAGTTCTGCTCAGGCTCTAATTGTTGAATAGTTAGTAAGCCCTGCATTACTATTCTACACCTTTTCTTACATGTTTTCTTACTGGGAATATATAATTACTTCTCTTTTCTTATATATGTTACAATGTTCATAAACTTACTACTTTTCCTACATATAATATCAACCTTATATATCATCAGATTTAATTCCTATAATTTGCTATAAGCCATTACTTTTATTACATTTTTTTTAAATTACTTATTGTCAAACTAATTAAAAATTATCTTTTTATATTACTGATTCCTAATGAAAAACTGTATATGTGTCATTTTACCATATACGTCACTTTCTATAAATTCAAATATTACTTATATTACTTTTGTATTTATCCAGTCCTTGCTTATATCATGTAACCAACTATTACTGGGGATCTTTTATCCCCAGGCCACTGCTAAAAAGGGCTTACTTTCATGTGCCCAGTTGGACTTTCCCAGTAAACAAATGCTAATAAATAAATAAATAATAAATAAATGAATAAAAGTTTTTACAGTTAGTGACTTGAAATGTTTAACTAGACTAACTTTTGTCTGTCTCTGCCATTTCCACTCGGTCAGTGCAGCCCATATGATGCATGTTGGTAGTGTGAACAAAACGTCATTCAGTATCTGATGGATTAAAGGTGTTTGTGATACACAAATCATTTAAAGAATTAGTGAAATCCTGCCCAGTATGTGCAACTAGTGTATTATGTAAACTACACATGTAAGGTTATCTACATTTTCACAGATTAGTATGAGTTTAAACTCTTGTGAGTTACTGGTGAAGACATTAGGTTTTAAACTTAGATAGAAATATGTTTTTAATCTGAACATTATCTTCAATATGGTTGGTTGGATGTGTCTGAAAATGTCTTTGCAAAATGATATTTGAATTTATATTTCTGTAAATGGTATCATCTTGAAAAGGGGTGATTTTCACCTAAAAGCATTCAATGTTGTACTTCAGCTTTTTAATGGAAGTCTGAGGACATAAATTTGAGAAATGTACTTTCCCTATGGGAATGACTTGTTTGATGTTCCATAATAGAAACACACATAACACTGACACAAGAATGCTGACTACACAAAGTATCGCAAGTAAAACTGAATTTATGCAGATTGCAGAAGTGAAACACACAACTTACTGTTCTAATCACATCTATAGTACATACAGATAAAACATTAAACAAAATAAAAATGCAAGCCAAAAAGCTTTATGTGGTGGCTTTGCCCCTGTAAGGCCTTACACATACTAACTGTATGGTCACACAAAAACAACCAAAGAGAAAAACCACACAATGAGCCACACTAGCTCTTTCATGAGTTGCTAAGTTTTGCAATCACTAAAGAGTGCATTGAAATCTTGTGATGCATAAACAGCTGTTTGCAATCTATGCACTTGATAACGTGCCATGAGACATTATATCTATCTAAACATCTGTCTCAGTATATCTATATCTATATCTATATCTATATCTATCTAACAATATATAAAGATAACTATATCAGTTTTTACATTTCTTAACATCACTGATGAGCTTTCATCAACAGAAAATTCATCTAAAAAGTCTATAGGTAATGACAAACATCTAACAAAAGAAACAACTAACTAAAATGATTGCAAATAGAAATAGACAGCTTACATTTGCAATCACTTAAAAAAAACAGAAAAAAACATTGCTTTTACTTGTGGGTTTTTCCTCCTGCAGCCTGGAAATTAAATATACTAACTCCATGGTGACATAATCATGGATAAAGAGGAGAAATCTCAAAATTATATTATAGTTAAACTGTTGCAGCTCGAATGAAATATAATTTGACCACTGTAACCACATAATGAAATTATGACAGTGACCAAAAATCACTGTGTCTGATAAATGCATGCAGCAACTATATATATATATATATATATATATATATATATATATATATATATATATATATATATATATATATATATATATATATATATATATTGATTCAACTGCACAGCCTGTCGGCAGCTATTTACTCTGTCTCAGCCTCTCAAATGCACTCTTAATCAAATGCAGGAGTTGGAGTTGTTGAGTCATGCAAAAGAGTGTTGCCATCTGTAGCAAGTTGTCCCTTAGGTCACTGTCATGCAATCATGAAGTTGTTATATTTACGTTAGGGGGTATGGGGAAAGAGCCCCATGTTGGAGGTGAATCCCCAAAAACTGATTATGGCATTTTTATATTGCTTTATCAATTGTGAAAGGAGTTTTTTGAAATTTCCTTTTGTGATTTGTGTAGTTTTGCTATAATTTTCTGTCAGTTTTTTTGTTGTTGTGTTCACTGAATGGTCAATGTACCAGAGTCAATAAAACTGTCTTTATGTAAAAGGTACTTCAACCATTACTAACATACACATATTTATTCATTACTTAGTGGTGTTGAGTTGATACTGAATCGTGGTGATCCCATAGATGATTGTCCTGAACTGTGTTCTGTCATCAGGGATTATTCATTTCTGTAGGTATTATATACATTTATTGTAATGTGGTCTTGCTCATTTACCTTCATCCTCAATTGTAAGAAGTATTTTGTGAAGGGGATCTTGTCTCCTGTACCTATAGACTTCTTTTTATAGAGGTTGTGGACAGTGGTCACTCAGTACATACAACTTATCTTGATCTGGGCAAGGCTTTTGACACTATTCTCCATATTGATATTGTTGAAAAATTAGACAAACAATGTAAACTGCATGTTATCTGCTGGAATGCAGATTGGCTATCTGACAGATCCCAAGTTGTGAAAGTTACTGGTACCCTCTCTGAACATAAAATTGCAATTAGTACAGTACCACTGGAATCAGTGATTGGTCCCTCCCCTGTTTGTCATTTATTTTTGGATTGCCAAGTTTGCTGATGATTGCAAACTGGGCAATATTATCTGCTTATCTGCTGACATAACTAGGGTACTGAAAATGGTGAGGGCTAAATGCAAACAGTGCATCATAGTAGCATCCAGTGAAAAGGCTGCTGTTATATGTTTTAAATGGTACTCCTTTTTAGGCAGGCATGGCAATAGGTGACCTGGGTACTTATGTGGACAATTTCCTCTCTTTCTATCTCTTTGCCTCTCCCTCTCTCTTTTTCTCTCTCTCTCTCTCAATATATCATGTTTCTGCTATAGTCAGGAAATTCCTTCGGTCTAGTCCCTTTAATTTCCAAGGGAATGTCTTCAAAATTCAAAGAAATTATCCTGCCATTGCACTCATTGCCACTGTATTTAATACAGTGTCCCTTTTGGTGTGCATAAATTGAGGCATCCTGATAGATTAGCACAGCTATCATTACACTCAGTAGCCTACAGGCTGTTCCAAAGTTACCCATTTCTTTCTTTTTGAACCATGAATGATTCAGTCCTATTTGACTTTCTGTTTCTTTGCAAAACCAGTGGCTCTGCAAAAACCCTCACTATGGACCTAAATTTATACCACCTAAAAAGAAGACTCACTGGAGAGATAGGTTCCTTAACTTAACATATCCCCAGCCTATTAAATAAGTTGCCACTACAGATCAATTACAACTTTGAATAGCATTAAGGCTCATCTTGATGACTGGATGGGTTGACACAGCTTTATATCAAGATTGTCATGTATAGTCCTACTGAATTTGGGAGGTGAGCTCTAATAAGTGCTTGGAAAAGGAGGCATGAAATTTTAAGTGAGTCTAAAAAAATTTGTATATGGCTAGGCAGTTCATGGTCCTTGTGATAATTTGTCTTGTTCCACAATACCCTTTTCTAATGACCATTCTATTATTAGTATGGTATGTTTGAAGTTTAAAAATGGAAATGCTGTCATTTGAACTTCCAGGGAATATGGCTTGTATCTTCTCCAATACTAAATTATTTATTGTTGCAATAATTTGCATATATAACATTCTCTGCCAACACAATAACTGAAATATATTGATTTTCCTCTTGTCTTGTTTTCTGCCTGTACAGCTTTTAAATTCATATGACATGAGTGAAAATACCATCACCTGGACAAGTTGAATCTTTGTGTGCAAAAATACATCTCTGCATTAGAAGATCTTAATCATTCATAGCCCTTCTGTCAAGAGGAATTCGTTGTCAGCATTCCTGAGTACTTGACATTTCATTTTTGCTTATTAATCTAAGCAGAATAAATGTGTCTGCTATTTATCTTTCTTCTATATAAAGAATAAATGTATTTATTTTGCCAGTTGTTAGAATCTTGTCCTTTCCACATGTCAAGGTGTAGATCCATGTCAAATCTGTGTTGTTTAATCTTGATAAATATTTCTGATCTTCATTTTCAAGTACAAATATGGTATCTTCAGCAGAGTCAAAGTTGTTGATAACTCTTCCTTCAGTTTTCACATCTTGATTTTATTCATACAATCCTCCTTTGATATCTATTCTGCATATAAATTAAACAAGTATGGAGAAAGTATGCAGCCATGTTGTACATCTTTATCAATTCCAAATCATTCTATGTTTCCATACTCTTCTCAAACTTTACTTGTTGACAGATAAAAAGACTTTGCATGAAAACTATCAGTTGTTCTGGTATGTGGATGCTTCTCTATGTGCCTCAAAGCTTTTCATGATTCATGCAGTCTAGGGTCTTGTCAAAAATCAATGAAAACATATAGGTGTAGATATTATTTTGTCTTTCTGTGGATCCATCTCACATCTGCAGTGATTTCTGTTCTTCCTTGCTCCTTCTTAAATCTGCTTGCACTTCTGGAAATTCATGTTCCAAATATGGTTGCAATCTCAACTTAATAATGTTGAATAGAATCTTGCTTGCTTGTAGGATAATACCAACTGTGTGATAGTGTCCACAATCTGTTGAATCACATTTCTACAAGACTAGTTTAAGTGCAGAACCTTTCTAGTCAGTCAGCCACAATATTGTTTTCCAAATGTCCCAGCAGAGCTTTATAAGTATTGTAACAACTACATGGAATAGTGTAAAACTTCAGTGGAAATGACATCAGTGCCTGATGCTGTGATCCTTCTTAAAACTGACAATGCCGCATTTACTTCTCTCATTACTACTTGCTCCAGATCATAAGGTACAGGGTGAAATATTTGTTTTTTATCTTGATGGTATAATGACTTCGGGTAGTCTTTCCAACTTTCCTTAATCTTCTCAGCATCATTCAGGATGAGTCCGTCAGCATATTTGACTATTCCAGTTTGTGGCTTATATTTTCTCTTTAGATGTTTTAGGAATGCTGATCTTGTTCTTCCTCTAGTATTTGTTGATCCTACCTCCTCAAATGTATCATTGTAGTACTTCTAGTCTTGTCTTGCAGTGCATGGGACATTTTGGTTATGTTCCATTAGTGCTTCACTGTCTTTGCTGGCTTTAGCTTCTCCATGTTTCTGAGTACTATTCAGGCTCCACCAGTCAACCATTTTGACCATTTTTTTTCTTTTTAATTTTATGCAAGGACTTTTGATTTTATTCAGAAACAAATTTCTTGATGTCCTCTCATAACTCTTCTGGGGCTCTAACATCTGCATGTAATGTTTCATGATCACACTTTCCTGAGGAACTTGTTGACTTACTCTTTTTCAGTTATACCTTGATTTAGCATACTAATAGCTGGTGATATGTACCCAAGCCAGCACTAGCTTTTGTTTTTATTGATATTAAGCTTTTCCATCCTTTGCTTCCACGACCAGTCTATTGGCTAATGTACAATTATACAGTCACTATTTATGTTGCTTAAAAAGGTGGTTGAAATGAATGGGCTGTCCAAAATTCTGTCAGACCTCCTGATTGGGTTTTCCTATTGAGTCCATATTTTCTAACCACATGACCTTATTCTTTATTCACAGATTTGTCATTCTAGTTATCCACAACTGTAAGTATGTTTTGTTTGCATATTCTGCCAGTTTCAGCTTGTACTTTCTCAAAGAATCAATCAGCATCATACTTTTTTCTGTATCTGTTCTGGCACACACATACACACATATACATATGAGACAGCCATGATAATGGATGTACCTCACAGGTGAATCGATAGTAGATGGTCACTAACTGCATTGTATTTATGGTCACTGACTTCATTTTATTGTATTAGAGTTCTTGCTTTCTGTTTTACTTCTAGCATAGCACATCATGTGTTCATCACATTCAAGGTGTCTAATGTCAGTCCATGTCCTGTACACAGCTGGAATATTTGGAATGTTTATATTAATTGTGCATGTCAGGCATACACATTATTGGTTAATAAAGTTACATAGCAGTTCTTAATACAATTTACCTTTATTGACTTCAGCTGACATTAACCATGCACCATAGTCTTAAATGAATCCTGACACAACCATATGCACTACTAATAGTGACACTAACTTGGATGCAGTCATTACAACTGTAATCTTTAAAGCTAATATAAAGAAAGAATATTGAATGTACTGCAGTGCAACACCATTTATTATTAGGCCCATCCAGTTTATATAACATTTATATACCTATCGCTTGACTTCTGGAAATGAAATTATAACAATATTATTCATTAATTATCATTATTATTCAGTGAGCTGGAGGCATCTCACTATATACCCAGTCTAGCCTCATTCTATTAAATAAAGATTACTTCATTATTATTTAAACTCACAAATACATCAGCTTCTACCTCACCAAGTCCTGGTAGCTACAGCTCACACTTCTTCTCTTTATATTGCAATGAGCTACATACATAACTGATTGTAATGATTGACATGCACACTGCGTCCCACATTATAAACATAGTCACCTTGCTCTGCTGGATTCAAGCACCCTGGGATGTTGTCACTACAGATGGTTAATCTTTAACAATATGTACAGTTTTTACAACTTCCGTATATATCATCTATCAGGCAGTTCAGTGCCTGCACGGTTATGATGTGGCAGCTGATCATGCTGAAGTCTCCTCTGTCACTCTCACCCAAGATAATCCAATATTGTCTTAATATATTTATCTATAAATCTATATCATCTTTATACTTCTATATATAAATCATTTGAATAATTTAGTCGTGTAAGACATCCTATTGTCCTGGTGCTATAGTACAATAACTCAAGGTTTCTGTAATTATATGCCTCTGACTTTTAGATGTATGTGCGCGCGTGCGCATGTGTGTGTGTGTGTGTGTGTGTGTGTGTGTGTGTGTGTGTGTGTGTGTGTGTGTGTGTGTGTGTGTGTGCATGCGTGTGCATGCGTGCACGCATGTGTTTGTGCGTACACGCGTCTGTATGTATACATATATATATATATATATATATAAAACAGTGTGACAAGACACCATCCAAATCACAGGTGTCTCCATATCACTGCAGTACCTAACCACTCATAACCACTTCAAGTAATGACTCACATCCATCCTTATTTTCCTGTCGGCCCCTCTCATGCTCTTGGTCCATTCTGATGAATATGTTATGTCTTACTCTTAGAATAACCAGTGAAAGACACAGTAAGTCCTAGCCTATATCCTTTATTGTCAGTTGAGTAGAAGACTAATTATATCAAAATATGTATACTTAACAGCATGCAGTCTTCCTTCATTCTTTATATACAGTATAGGCAAAATGGCATAGATGACCGCTAAAAAAATCATCTAATTATTGTTTCTCATAACCAGGTCACCATTTTAACTTAAAATTCATTGCCACTTTAGAGAGCCCTCAGGACATAATCACCTAGTGTCTTTCACAGAAATATGTAGGCAACCTGAAGAGATGCAAATTGCATTCGATCAGCTGGACATTTCCAGGTTAACATTTAACATCTCTGTCTTGAGTCTTAACTGCCTTGCTCTTTACATTTTACACCTTAATTACATCGCTAGCTAGTAGTTTAACAAGGATCAGCGCCATGACATTCTAGTCCGAAATTCCTTGAAATATAGTAAATGCCTGAAGGCCAATCAAGAGTCAGCTTAACAACATCACATTTTGAATTAGCTGATTGCCTCTTTACATGTTCCTCTGTAAGTGACATTTATAACTATCTTTTCTGATATCCTCTAACAGAAGAATTGCATTTTAACCAGTCATATCTGTCTTTGTGCTATAATTGAATTACCATGGATTGCATCCATCTCTAAACAGACTGTGCAAGTGGGCTGAAGATAAAACTAAGAATTGTGTGCACGTTAACTTTGCAAGATAACTTAATTTACCAGTGACCTTCAGCTTGTAATATAACTTAGCATCATTGCTTACCTGCATTGTCTGCTTGTTATCAAAAACACTTGCGCCTTTTTATTCTTGTATAATTTCAACATAGACTGTGCAGGCCAGTTTGTAACTTTTTTGGATGGCTTCTATTAATCAGTACTAGCTGTTGTATCACTAGACAATAGGCTGTATCTTCTTATTTTCTTAATAATACACATTCTCATATAATTTTGTAAGATGGTTTAAACATATGACTTGCTCATTAACAAGCTTTGCAATTTGTGCTTAAACTCATATTCTATAAAGAAACTAATCTGCAGCAGCATAATCATTTTCTTGCAGTGGCCCTACAAGACCTAAAATCTACAATATATGAAAATAATCATAGTGTTAATACTGGTTTATATATAATTACTGATATTGTAAGAAACTTCATCTGCACTGATTATATACAATAAACAAACATTATTAGAGTTCTGTGATATTATTCCTTGCATATCAGATCGGGAAAGTCTTCTCAGAAATGCCTGCAGACAAGGCCTACAAGCAGGGGAGATGGGTGATGAATGCAGCTAGAGGAAGGAGTGCCTCAAGCGGAGGGATAGCAGGAGTACTTGGAGAGGCAGGAGAGTTGGGTTACATGTGAAATTAAAGGACAGGGCCAGCAGACCACCCCTTCCCAGCCTGCTGATTGCTAATGCTCGATCTCTTGATAACAAAATGGATGATCTTAGAACTAGAATTGTGATCCAGTGAGAAATGAGAGATTGCTGTGTACTGATGTTTACTAAAACTTGGTTATCAGATATTATACCATGACCCCCCATTAATATTCCAAAACATGCATGCTGATTGGCCAGCGTGCACGTTGTAAATTGACTTATACTAATGGAAAAAGGTCCGGTCGCCCGGACTTTTTCCATTAGTATAAGTCTCTTTTAAAACACTGTCTCGCTACGTTAAAAGAGTTTAACATAGCGAGACAGGTTTAAAAAAAGCAACGGAGATCTCCGTTGCTTTTTTTTAAAGCTGTCTCGCTATGTTAAACTCCTTTAACATGGCGACGCAGTGTGTAAAAAGCAACGGAGATCTTGCTTTCTCCGTTGCTTTTTTTTTTAAACCTGTCTCGCTATGTTAAATAAAGATCTCCGTTGCTTATTTTAAAGCTGTCTCGCTATGTTAAACCCATTTAACATAGCGAAACAGTAAAAAGCAATGGAGATCTTGCTTTCTCCGTTGCTTTTGGCCGCAGCACTGATGTACTGCGTAGGCATGCGCAGTACATCAGAACTGCCACGGATACCAGACAGCTGCGGAAGGGCAGCAAAGAGGCATTATACAATGCCATTATTTAAGAAAAGTAATTATTTATTTTCTTAAATAATGTCATAGTATAATAGCAATAACCCACTTCTGGGTATGGGCAATGCGGGATTTACCCACGGTTGTCTTTGTTTGGTCCCGAGGGCGAACCGTGGGTAAATCCCGCATTACCCACACCCAGGCGTGGGTTATTGCTATAATATTCCTTATTCAGTTGTCCAGTTGCATACTTACTCTATCATTCGTGGAGACCGCATGGAGACATTGGGTAAAATCAAAGGTGGATGTACTTGCATCTATATTAACAACAGATGGTGTTCAGATGTGCAGATTGTTAGCAAATACTGCTTGAATGATGTAGATCACTTAAAGCTGAAATGCAGATCCTTCTATTTACCGAGAGAGTTTACAGCTGTGTTTATTTTAGCTGTTTATATCCCCCCACAAGCCGATTGCTTGGCTGCATTGGGGACATTGTATGAGTCTAGAAATGGACAAGAAAATAAACATCCTGACGCAGTGTTCATACTGGCTGGTGACTTTAATCATTGCAGCTTATGGTCTGTGATGCCAGCATACCTGGCATATAGTCAAGTTCCCATTATAAGAAAAACTGTTAAGGTGTTGACAGAGTAATCTGAACAGGAGCTTCAGGATTGTTTACAGTGTACTCAGTGGGATGTTTTTAAGACACCTGCTATGAATGAGGATGATATTGTTTATCTGGAGGAGGAATACAGTTCAGTAGTTTCCAGCTACATAAGAACATGTACTGACCTCATTATGCCCCATTAAGACATCTTGATATAGATTAACTCAGAGGTTTGGTCTACGCTCCATGCCCGCTCCAAGGCATATGCATCAGGCAATATCAACGAGTATAAAAAATATAACTACGACTTACACAGAGCTATCAGAGCAACAAAGAAGGATTACAGTCATAAGCTGGAAGGCTATTATTCGACTGCTGATATGGGGTGTATGCGGCAAAGCCTGGAAAAAAACATAGGCTACAGAGACAAAGGCAGACAGATAACTATTGACAGCCAGTTTTCACTGGGCAATTCCAATGAATTTTATGCCCAGTTGAGATCCAAAACACCGAGTCAAAGGGTATCACATCTCTGAATAACATCTCTAAAACAATAATAATAAATACAGGAACTCCACAAGGCTGTGTGCTGAGTCCAATGCTGTGCACCCTCTTCACTTATGATTATGCTGCTTCTCAACATGACGCCAGTACTGTCAAATTTGCAGATGATACAACAGTCATTGGTCTATTCTCCAGGGGTGATGAGTCAGCATATTGGAAGGATGTGGAGAACGTTGTGAAGTGGTGTCAGAAAAGTAATTTTTCTCTTAATACCAGAAAAATGAAATAGATGATCATTGATACATGGAGGAATAGAGGGCAGCACTTACCATTATATATTGGTGAGTTACAGCTGGAAAGAGTGGCTACATTCAAAATTCTCTGTATTAACATCTCTGAGGACCTTACCTTGACTCATAACATCACAGACCCAGTAGGGAAAAGTTGGCAGTGGCTGTATTTTCTGAGAAGGCTGAGGAAGTTTGGTATGCCCAACACCATCCTCAGCAACTTCTATATATGTAGAATTGAGGGCATTCTCTTCCACACTGTTACTGTATGGTTCAGGAATAGTACAATACGGGATCTCAAGGCTCTACAATGAGTAATAAAAATTGTGCAAAACATCACTGGAGTAACACTCCCTGCACTGGAGGACATCTACACCAAAAGAGTTTTTAGGAGGGCCCAAAACATTATCATGAACACTACCCATCCACAACACAAACTGTTTATACTGCTGCTGTCTGGGAGGTGTCACAAGAGCATGGCAGCCAGAACAACCAGGTTGAAAGACAGTTTTATAACTCAAGCTATTAGACTGCTAAATAAAACTCATATACTATCTCTCCCTCCAGTATTGTAGGTTGGTTCACATTTGGAGGGAAACAAGCTTGTTTTGCACAAATTTACTCTTTTGCACATTTATATATGTTTACTGTTGTTGGTATTGATATTATTGTATATTGTCTTAGATTTCTTCTTCTTGTCAATTGTTTTTATATGTTGCTATGTTGCTGGAGGACTTGCACAATAAGAATTTCATTGTACTTTGTGATGCTGTCTCTAGTACATATGACAATAAAATTGAATTGAATTGAATCTGCAATTTCTCTTGGTCATTACCCAGTATGTCACCACGTACAGGCCTGGATGGCATAATTATAGTCTGTATATGAAGTGATTGAGAAGGAGTAACTTGGACTTCTTGCCAAGACGGAGATCAGTTAACAAGTTTAATTGTTCAGATTCTCTACCATCTGAAGAAAATGTTGTTGTTGTTGGTCAACTTTAATGCCTTATATCCACAGTGATTGTTAAAGTGTCATCTGGAACTGTTGTCTTATTCTGTTCTAGACAATGACTAAAAAAAGAGCAATCATAAATAAAAATTCTGACCATATGTTTGTAAATAATAGAGTCATGAAGCTTAGCTTCCCATGTTGATTTTCCAGACCTCCTATCATGTAGCTAGGTTGTTGCTGCTACAAAGAAGAGTGCTACATAAAGAAGGCTAGAACAGATAACGGTCCTAAATACATTAATCACTGATCATATTCAGAGACCTGATTAAAAACAGCTAATATGGAAGCCATACTTACCAGACAGTGTAACGGCATAGATGAATTAACACTAAGTCATACAACATAGGATGACTGCCACTGAAGCCTGTTTTTTATTAGAAGTAAAACTGGTTAACCAAGACGACCGGGGCAGAGGAAAAAAATCTACTCTTTACTAGAATTCCCAAGAATCTTGAAGAAACAGACTGCAGGTTACATGAAACATAAACTATGTGATTGGTCTGTGGTCTTATAGGAAGATATGATGATTAAGAGAGCTCACAGGGTTTTTATCCCCAAGAAAATCAGGAATCATACATCCTGTCTTATCCTTGTCAGATATCAAAATTTCTCACTCATATTCTGTCAGCATTCTGGGCACCTGATTTTTTTTAAATTGGAGGAAAGTGGGTGTTTTGTGACCACAACTATTCCTTTGACACCAGCCAACGAACAACTGTACTTGAACCAACTATCAGGATTTGCTGGCAGCAGAAATGTTGAATCATTTTCACACGTCAACTCAGGATGCAGTTATTGGGTGTTTCTTTTACTGCCCATTCACTGAAGGAGGCCTCACAAAACTCAGACATTCTAGTGCAAGCCTACCCAATTTGATAGATTCTGCAGAAGCTCTAAGGAGTAATTGATGGGAATCAACTGAAGGTGCCCCGGGCTGAAAATTCCTGAGCCTTTTCCTGTCTTCAAAATGTGGATTTCTGACAAATAAAGGGTGGCTTTTGTAGATAATTGTAGCAAAAGGGAACATGGACTAAGGAAGATGTAGTGTTGTGTTTAGTCCAGAACTGCTGTGATTCACCTGATCTCTGGTAATAATTTAATAGATACTAACATGGAGTTGGAAAATTAGGTTATTTGTCTTTGGTTATTTTTTTTTTACCTCATGTCTCTTTTGAATGTTCTGATACATGGGATGTTGGCAAACTGAAATCCATTTTAGACTTTGATGTGAGGTCCTAGAGGCAAACCTGTAAAGTCTACAGATTTTACACTTTGTGAAACTGATCTCCTTGTGGACATCTGCTCTGTCCTGCAAATAAGCTACTTCAAACAGTCTGAGGTATGGAGTATCAGCAGTCAAATGGCATTATGGGGCAATATCAGTAGAGAAGACATTTTAAGAGATTAACTAACTATGAATGTTCTGTCTTTGTAGATGACTAGATTTTATTTTCACTAACATTTACTAACATTACAGGAGAAGTTCTTAACACTCTGATTTGCAGGCACTGTTTCAGGTATATGCATTATTTGTGGGATCTGTCAGGCTGCATTATTTAAAATTGTCTGGCAGCCAGTGCAACAGCAAGTTGTTTTGAATTGATTACTGTCCTGTGTATGGGCAGAACGTATTAACTTACATGGATCTGCTAACCCCTAATGTCTGTGCCATCAAATAAACCTAACAAATCTGACTTACTGCAGTACTAGGATATCCTATGTTAGGGATGCTTCTCTGGTCAGATAGTCTCATCTCACACAGTTATTCTTTGTGGGACTGCACTAATTATACATGCAAATATATTGTTTTGCTAAAAAAATACTGCTTCTACTTAGAGTGGTGGTGGTGGGGCATAGGTCAGATGGTTTACCTGGTTAGGAGTATCAGTCAAGTATTGCCATCCCTGGCCTCCATTGGTTAAGAGGATTTTTGCCTCTCACTTGGGAGCCATATTTGGAATTTACTGTGTTTTGTTCAAGTATGCGATGGAGTTTATTCTTTCATTAATTTTTATAGTTCATGTTGGGCCACAGTTATAAAGTATTATTTTCTTCTGGTTTGTTTCTCTGTAAAACTATGCAGTGCTGAAAGGTAATGAATATTAAATTATGGTGGATCACCATTTGATAGTGGCATTTTTTCTCTTGATCATATACAAATATTATACATCTGTTTTTTTTTCTTAGTTTCTATATAGGTTGTTTTCATGGAAGGTCAACGGAATGACCAAACCAGTCAAGCATAATAGGGTAATTGTTTATGCTAAGAATCTAAGAATTCTAAACCACATTTTTGTTAGTTTAAAAAAATATTTTAACAGAAATGGAGTACCACAAGCAATAGAAATGTGGATACAGCAGTGAATGTTATTCCATCTACCCAGAGAGATAGATATTGAGGGATGATGACTCTAATAAGAAAGGGTATCCCTTTTGTTAGAGGAACAGAAAATAAATAGGGAAGGTAGATATATTATTATGAAAGGGCTGTTTTAAATTCAAATATGTGTAACTGTTAATCTTCTAATCCTCTTCCAGCTATGATCCAAACACAGATGATGCCAATACTGAAGGAATGGGTACTTGGATGGTTTGGTTGTCTGGAAAGGGATTGCTGTATTTTCCCAGGAATGATTCATAGTAGACCCTGTGTTGTGAACATTCCATTTCATGCAAATGTATTTATTAGTAGATACTTATTGATAGTGAGTATGGTGGATGTCCACAGAGGATGGCAGTTCACCCCTACTTACTATGTCTCTTTCTTGAAGACGTTTCATTCATTTTCATGAATAAATAAAACTAGAAATGTATTTATTTATTTGACTTTTGTTTACCAGGAAAGTCTAACTGGGTATGAGTCCATTTTCAGCAGAGGCCGGGGGAGAAGAGGTCCACAGTACATTTAAACAGAATTACAAATCAACAATGGTTACAAAGACTAATCACACAAGAGTACAATTTGTGGATACAATAAAAGAAGAAAATAATCAAATATAAATCAAGCAATAAAGTTGAACATGCATTGTAAAGAAGATAAAAGAGAGTTCCTAATATGTATGTTACATAGTAATGCATGAAAAATGTATTGCAGAATAAGTAATAAGTCCTAAAAACTATATACACTTTCTGGCAATAGACTTAGGTAGTACATTTCAGTCATAATTCCTAGAAAGATAAAGGTCAATGTAAGAATAGAGAGAAGGAACATTAGAAGGTTAAGGAATTTTAGAAAGGTTAGGCTAGAAAGTAGGTAATGCAGGAAGGGATGTAGGATAGAGCCAGAAAAAGTCTATTAAGACTAAGGACAGAGGAATGGAAAAGCCTACTAAGAAGGAGTGGAGCATGGGCAGATCCAGTTATCGGTTATATGTTCTTTCAGCCTAGACTTGAAGGAATAGTAGTAAGGTATAAGTCTGATTGATTCTGGAATGCTATTCCATGACTTGGTAACACAGTGAGAGTACAGACTAACACCGTTAGATCTTTGAGGTTTGTAATTAAATAGCAGATACTTGTGAGACGAACATAGGTCACAAGATGGAATATAGTGTTGAAGAAGTGATGGTGTAGTTTGTGAAAATGAGGAGTTGTACAATATTTTGTGTGTTAGTGTTAGCTGATAAAGGGTGAGAAGGTGGGATAGTTTGAGCCAATTTAGAGACTTAAGAGGGGAGCAATGGTGAGAGTAGTGGGCTTGGCCTGTGACAAATTTGCTATTTTATTATAACATTGGCTAAGTTTTGCTTTGAGGGAAGAGTAAAGATTGGTTAGAACAGGTTAAGCATATAGAAGGGAGGGTAAGAGATAGGTGGTGGCAAGAATTATGCTTGTGGAGTTGGAGATGAATTTCTTAGCACCATACATCATGACTAATTTTTGATTTTTTTTTTTTTTTTTTTTATGTTGTTGCTGATATGCAGGTCAAACTTGAGATTGTTGTCAATAGTTACATCTAAGTTTTGTGTGTGAAACTACATCAATTGAAGTATTGTCAGAGAAGTAATAGCAAAGTTAGAAGTATCTGGAGAAAATTGTTTTGGTAAAAATAGTAGAAGTTTATTTTTTTGGGGTGAAGTAGTAGATAGCTGTTGGTGAGGCAAGACTCAGTGGAATTGAATGCTTCTTGAGTTAAGCTCTGTATATGAGAAAGATTCCTGGCAGAACAGATTAATGTAGAGTTGTTGGCATATTGAATTAGTGTGACTGATTTGGTGGCACTATTAAGATGGTTAATAAAAATGTTGAACAGGAGTGGACCTAGTACTGAGCCTTGGGGTACACCAGTGCTGACTGGTAAGTAAGGAGAGAAGTTAGAGTTCCATTTGACAGATTGATATCTGTTAGAGAGATAGCTAGTGAACCATTGTAAGGGTGTTTCAGTTAAGACTAGAAGAGATCGTTGGGATAAGAGTTTGGGGTGGGAGACAGTATCAAAGACTTTGGATAGATCTAAGAACAGAGAAGCGACAAAGTTTCCTGAGTCACGAGCTTTGTTGACAGTGTCAGTAAAGGATACTAGAGCAGTGACAGAGCTGTGTGCTGGACTGAATCCATGTTTGGTGGGAGAGGGAAGATTATTGTCAAGTAGGTATTAAAGAAGTTGTTTATGGATAAATTTTTTCTAGAAGTTTTGATAGTGGTGAAAAAATAGCAATTGGCCTAAAGTTAGAAATTTCTGTGGCAGTGCCAACTTTGTGGAGGGGAAGGATGAAGGATTTTTTTCTACAGGGAGGGGACATAAGCTTCCATGATAGATCTTTTAATGATTATGGAGCATGGGTAGGCAATTGAGTCAGCAGACATTTTTAGGAATTCATTAGAAAGATTGTTTGCAGAGGGGGAACATGACTTGAGCTTGCACAAGAGAGATTTGATGAAGGAAGTGGGAACTGGTTCAAGGGAAAATGTGGAGTGACAGGTAATAGGAGGCTGAGAGAAAGTAGAAGGTGATGGAGGGAATTTGTTAGTGATGGAAGCTATGCTATTGATGAAGTAAGAGTTAAATTGAAAGGCTATGTGAGGGGAGGTACTATCACAGGAGGGTAGGGGGAGGACTGACTTCCTGGCTGTAGGATTTTTTTTGATAGTGTGCCAGAAGGTTTGTGGACTGGATTTATGCTGATCTTGTGTCTTTGCATAGAAGAGTTTTTTTTTCTAAATTAACCTGTTTCTTTACAAGGTTATGCAGTGCTTTGAAATGCTGTAAATTATTATGTTTTAGGTAAGGTGCCCAAGCTTTGTCTCTTTTTTGCATGAGTGATCTGGTATAGACAGAAAGCCAAGAAGTACAGTTGGTTTTGGCTCTTTTCCTTCTAGTGGGAGCTAAACTGTCTAAGGCATTTAGGGATGTAGAATTAAATTGTTCTACTGTATCATCTAGTGGTAAGTATTTAAGGAAGGACCAATTAATGGAGTTTAATATAGTTTTAAAGGCCTGCTGGTCAAAGTTGGATACGTTTTGTACTGTCTTGTAGGTATATTGTCTGTATGAATGAAAGATAAATATAGTTGTGCAGATGGGGAGGTGATCACTTATAGAGGCTGGAAGTGTTTTGGATACAAAGAAATTGCTAGGATGGGAGACGAAAATTCAATCATTAATTGAGGCATTTCGGTTTGCAGAACTGGTAAAGGTGGGGTGAGTAATTAGTTGTGAAAATCCAAATAGCTTTATGCTGTCTGTGAAGAATTGTAAGTTAAGTTTCTGCCAGTCAATGCTGACATCACAAAATGTCACTGTTTCCAGGGATTTATATTTTGACACCCATGATAGGATACTTTCCAGGGTTGATAAGTTACTGCCAGGGGATATGTATAAAGCTATAATTCAGAGACTTTTATTGTTGCATAATTTAAGGTAGGTGATCAATAGTTCAGCTTTGTCAAAGGAGGGTATGGGTTTGTTGTTAGGGGTTAAGGAGATAGAATCAGGATATATTACTGCAGCACCCCATCATTTTCTTTTAAGTTTATCACGTCTGAACATAATAATGCCAGTAGGAAGTACTTCAGTATCTTTTATGGATAGTTTAAGCCAGGTTTCAATGATTACTACCATATTTCCCTGAAAATAAGATCAGGTCTTATACTTTTTTCCCCATCAAAATACACATTAGGGCTTATTATCAGGGGATGCCTTATTTACCCCCCCCCCCCGTACAACAATCTACATTTATTAATTTATTCATGTACAAAAATCGACATTTATTCATGTACACAAATCGACAGTTATTCATGTACACAAATTGACATTTATTTGGTACTTTTCCATTATTGGGCAACAGTTTTAGGTAACGCATTAACAGTTGTGTGAGAATTCTACATAAACAGTGCAACAAACATTTCAACTTCAGCATATCTACACTTTGTCTTTCACAGTGCAATATTTCATGCTTAACAGAAAGTACAGAAAAATCTCAATACATGTGTATTGGAGGAGGGGAATAAAACAGGTGAATAACTGCCACTTTTTGAGTGGTGATGCTTTCTTTATTCCTTACCCAAACCATAAGAGAAGGATGATGGAAAGTCATAAAAATTAAGTCTGGGAGCTAGTGGCCTTAATTTGCAATTACCCCTTGATAATGAAACGTTACCGTAATGCAATAAAGTCAAACACTGACAAGAGCTTGCTGGCAGCTGAAAGCAGAAGCAATCCATTCTGTTGCCCCGATAACAGAAAAGTTATTCAAATACAGTCATGTCATCTTCTTCTGGAATATTGTCATAAGTCTCCAATCCCCGAATTCCGGCCTGAATTTCTTGCGACTCCATTTCCTGTAGAACCATTGGCCCCAATCTGTCATGCCTAGCAATAGAGCTCTCCTTAAATGAGCACTGTTTGTCTAAGTAGCCTGCTCGTAGTGCATTAGCAACACAGCTGTCAGAGATTTTATCCCATGAATTCTTCACCCAAGTCACAACCTCTTGCAGGCTAGGCTTCACAAAGTTTCCATGCTGATTTCTCTCCATTCTATTTTCAATGTAGTCATTGGGTTCCATGCACAAATGGCCCTTGAATGGCTTGTTTATTGCAATATCAAGAGTCTGGAGATAGGCAGTAATTCCTGCGGGAATCGTTATTTAATTTATTCTTCTCTGTGCAAGGAAGTTCTTCATGTCTTTAGCGCGGTGAGTGCTGGCTGAATCCTAGACTAGCAGACCTCTTTCGCCACCTCGCAAAACAAGTGGCGGCATTACATCAACCCACTTCCTTATAACTGCTTGTGTGTACCAGGCTTTTTCGGTTTCAAGAATGTAAATGCCTGAAACACATTCAATCTTATCTTTCTTGCCCTTACTAATGATTAGAGTTGGAGTTTTCTTTCCATCTAGATGAATTGCCAAAATACAGGTAACACGTGCTCTTTTGTAACCAGTGGAGGGAATGTAGATTGACGAGGCACCCCTCTGATCAATTGTTGCTTGAGATCCTTGGACCATAAATACTGAAGTTTCATCCATAGCAATCATGTTGGAGAGCTGGTATTTAGAAAAGTCGATGCCATCAACAAAGGACTTGAATGCAAGTGCACGTTTAATAACTTCAGTGTCTTCCCGCTTGAACAGTGTTGTTGATTTTCTTAGAGACAGTTCATATCACTGAAGGAAGCCATCCAGCCAATGTTGTGATGCTTTGAATTCTTCCGGGGATATTTCTAACTGTGGTGACATTGCAAGGGCAAATGGTTGAACATCGGCACTGCACACAACCAAATCCTTTGCTCTCCTGTTAGCAATCCATTCACAGATGATGTCTTCCAGCTCAGGAAATAATGGTTGCCGACTTGATCCACACTTGCACTTCTTAGCATTTCCCTCGTCCACCTATTGACTGAGGTTATCGTACTCTGCTCACCATTTTTGGACCATTTGGAGATCCAACTTCTTGTCTTTGCAGAAAGCCATCAGATTCTTTCCCCAGGAGTCCTCCATGATTCCTTTCTTGTACTTGATGGAATAGCTCTTTATTTTTGCACTCATCTTGTCTGGGGGGCTTAATTTAAGACTTACGAGACAGGAGTGGCAACAAAAATGGTGACAGTTAAGAAGACACAACAACACCCGTTCATTATCAAGTGCACATGTTTTACGTACGTTGTCTGTACTTTGACGAATCAAAGTACACTTGCCGATGTTTATGGGCCAAGGATCTCAAACATCAAGTATGAGTGAGGACTAGGGCTACAGTAAGAATCATGGAGGACTCCCAGGGAAAGAATCTTATGACTTTCTGCAAAGAGAAGTTGGGTGTCCGAATGGTCTGAAAATGGTGAGCAGAGTACGATAACCTCAGTCAACAGGTGTCAATAATATTATTATTTTATGATTCAAAACGTCCGTCATGTGTTGTTGACAATCTTATTTTTGGGGTAGGGCTTACATCATGACCACCCTGGAAAACCATGCTAGGCCTTATTCTCTGGGTAGGTCATATTTACGGAGAAATATGGTAGTATGTCAGGAGACTGTGCAGTTATCCAAGCATGTAACTCAGAGATTTTGTTGCACATGCTACGTGTGTTTACTGAGATAAATTTAAGCATATTCCATGACCCTGGAATATGGGTTGATGAGAATTGAGTGATGTTGGGATCAAGGTTAGGGTGGATGGATGTCACCACAGAGCTGGAGGAATTTCAAGATTGTATAGTAATGCTAAGATTTAATTTGGTTAAATTGTAATGTTAAACAGGTACAGCTGCATCTGAAACAATTTGGGTTTAAAGAACAATATCTTGTCTGTGTGAAAGAGTTGAGCAGTGATGGGTAGGGAGTAGAGATATGTCTTATTGGTGTAAGAGGTAGTGTCTATAGGAAGGCCTACCATAGGTCAGATAGAGACTAGATATAATGAAAGTGAAGAGAGGGAGTAGAGCGTTAGTGATAGGAGAGTAAGGAGAATCATTTTAGATTAAGGGTTATTAGAGAGGAAATAGCTATGGAATGTGCTTATTTTTGTAAATGCTTCTGAAATTTATTTAAATCTGTTATCAGGCCATACACCCATTGCTAAAATTTAGCTTAAGTGATACTTTTTTGAGAGGCACTGTAAGTTAAATTTGTTTCATTGCAAAAGGGGGCATTTATTGAGTAGGTAAGGAGAATTTTTGATGAGTGCATAGTCAGGAAGGGCAAGTAAAAGATGTTTGTATGAAGCTCTTTAATAGTTAAAAATAATTCACTTTAATGCTGAGGAATCTTACTGGGGATAAACTATTTTCTATGGATACTAACCTTATAAACTGATCTGATTCTTTGTGGCCTCATATCCTTTAGCACACCAGTCCTGTGTGCCAAGAGACATTTCATTAAGTTTGTGCAGATTCATATTCATTACTTTACTAGTGCTGTACATCCATCCATCTTAGCTTCTGCCACCATCTTATTTTGCCTTCGATATTTCATGACATTAGAAATTGCCAACACACATTACTAGGTTTGCTAAGTCTTCTGACACTGATTTGTCTTGAGCTCGATAGGCAAATGCTAGAAAGGATGGACAGAACAGGCAGTTAACTAGATTATAAAACAGATCTTGCATAGGCAAATGCTAGAAACCAAGGATAGACCTGACAATTTACTAGATTATAAGACAAATCTTGCTATGAATTTTGAAAACATAAAGATTTTAAGTGGCCTGCATGCAAACAAAGATACTCTGCAATGAGGCTTGTACATCAGGATGCAGATAGGACTGTAACTGAGGGCAGGGACAACACCAATAAGAAGATATTTTAAGCACATTTGGTAACTAGTATGGCAAGTTGTACTTGAAGGATTTGACCAGTGATCAGTTTACTGAGGAACCAGATGTTTTTTCAACTGACTTAAATACAGAGCAAGCTTCTACATTGCTAGTTACAATGTTACAATGTTACATATTTCAAATCCAGAGCCTATTAAGGCTTTCAAATAAAATTGCATCCACGTAGTCTAGGATTAAAGGAAATATCACCCACTAATCAAGCCAAACCTTGCTTAAAGTGAAATACAGTATTTAAATTCATATTTTTAAAGGCAATGTACTCCACACAATACTAGCCCTAAAATGTAAACAATTTTGCTTTATGCTCAAATTATACCTTCCAGTATCAACCAAATAATTATTTCATGTAGCCATTGCATGGTGGAATTTAGTAACACCCACACTGGCACAATAACAATCAGAAAAAAGCATTTGTCAATTACAATTAAGTTCCCCTAATCACCCTTAATTTAACAGAAAATAGGGATAATGATTTCAAGCAATGTTGAAACCTAATACCCCTTAAACCTCTTAGTTGTCTTGTTAAAAAACATTCTGTCAAGTCATTCAGTTTGAGTCTTATTATATAACTATATGCCCATGGAACCACCATATTCAATAACAGGTCTTATTATTGTCTTAAACAATGGCAATAATACATTCTTATCCCTACTAACTATTATACCAAGCAATTTTCTCAGTTCACAATAATACCTTCTTACTGTCTCTGTTAGATATAAAGCAAAACTAAATATTTTATCAATAATAATCTATTAATCTTTAATACTATCCTGACTCTTAATTAAACAATTGTTCATAGTGCAAGGATAACATAAATTATTTTCCCAAAATGGATGATACACCTCTTTTTTTAAATTAAATTAAATTTAGTTGATTTTACAATGTAAGTCACTTGATTTTTTTTAGGCCTGCAGTAAGGGAGGGGATGACAAGATGATATAAGGAAGGATAAAATAGGGATAAATGGGTGTGAGAGAACTGCAGGGTTCATATCATGTGACCTGTGTGAGTGTGGCTGTACTTTGTCTGTGTGAAGAGGTGTTCCTTGAGCTGTTTCTGAAGTCTGAGTACTTTTGGATGTCTTTGTTTGAGAGAAGAATGGAGTCCCACAGTTTAGAGGGTTGGATGGAGAATGCATGGTCAGTGCAATGAAGTTTAGCTTTTGGAGTTAGTAGGGTGAGTCAAGACTGAGAGATACCCCTAAGATTATATGTAGAGGTTTTAGTGAAAAGTTTATGAGTGAGAGGGGATGTTGTTTCAGGAGAAAGGGTTTTCTGAATTAGTGATCCTAGTACGAGGTTGGTGTTCAAATGTACCAGGAGCTATTTAGCTTTGGCAAGAGTTAGGCAGTGGTGTTCCTTAATAGGGGAGTTAGTAATGAACTGCCAGATTTTACTGGAGATAGTTTGTAAGGTGGTGGCATTTTTCTTTGAGGCTGCAGCTATCATACGCAGTCCATACTCGAGTTGAGATAAGACAATACTCCTTTGCATATGGCAGCTTTGGCTGACTTGAACAGAAGAGGTGACAGCTTGTTTGTCCACAACAGTAGTGTGTTGATCTTTTTGTGAGTTTTTGGAATGCATAGTGGAATGTTAAGAGATTGGTCTAGCCAAATGCCAAATATATGAGGGATATGGTAGTTTCTATGGTGATATGGGGCTGAGTGCTTTGGCTATTTTTTAGCTGGTACCAAATAGTATTGCTGTTGTTTTTGAGAGACTGAGAATAAGTTTATGGCCTATTAACCATTGGTTGAAGGTTTGGAGGCCATCTTGGAGCTGAGTTTGAATAACTGAGTGGGATTTGTTTAACATGTAAATGACCATATCACCTACATAATTAGAGGTATCTGAGGTTGATCTGAAGGGAGTTTGTGGATAAATATGGAAAGCAGTAGAGGGGCTAAAGTGGAACCCTGGAGCAGTCCTTTCGTAAAAGGAGCTGTTTCAGAGAATCTATTTGTGAGGAAATCTGCAAACCAAGGTTTTGCATTGTCGCTAATGCCTATTTTCAATTAATTTGTCAAATAGTAATTTATGATGAATTAGGTCAAATCCAACCACCAAAAAATGAAAAACTGTTGTAGAAAAATCAGAAAACGCCACAGGAACAACAGCAGCGTCCACAAACCAACTTTTAATAAAATACTGTTCTTTTAAAAACAAGCGTAATAGTGGAACTGCGTCCACAATGAAGCCAAAGGACCAAGAATCAACAAATCCAAATGTAAAGCGCTTTTCGCCTGTAAATGTAAACAGACTTCTTCAGACAGAAGCACTACGTAAATCAAAGGCTATTTAAATATAATGCAATGATCACATGACAAATGTACCTCGACATTAACTCTTTAAAAGTCAGAACATTACTGACATACTTTTCACCTTACTTTTTTAAAAAGAAAACGATGTGCAAGAATTCATTTAAAAGTAACCCAACAGCCACTAAATGCAAGAATAAATTAAATTAGATGCAATACTTAGATTTGTTCCATGCGTAACATTGTAACACTCTACTGGTTAAAACCAGGGGGAGGTGTATTTGTTGCTCAAAATGAAATATTATGTCAACACACGTTTAACTCATAACATAACAAAAACGTAATGGTGTCAGAACGTGTTACCAACACTTGTATGCAAAATAACAACAGTGCTACACTTATTTCCAGGACTTATAATGAAAGGTAAATAAAGAATTAAATAAGTCCCCGTTCAAGTAGCGCTGTCACACTACGTCCCCCACACCAACGGTGGACTAAAACCATAAACCCGGACAAAGGGCATCCCACACAAGTAATGAAAGCTGTATAAATACCACAAAAACCAGGACTACATATGGTTCATAATTTATAACTAATACATAAATAATTCTAAGTATTAGTTCTAAATGTTAAGTTCTAAACAATAAATACAATACCAATGTATAATACAATGCCAATATGTATAGTTAATCACCTATCCTAGCAGAGTAGGGTTGAACATATGTTCTATCGGAACAAGGTGAATGAATGGTAATCATAACTCCTTGTTGTTATGAGGTGTACTTCAAATTAGTATACTACAAGTAAATGGGTTAATGCACTACCAACACATATTGTAGTAACTCACTATGTTATAATCCATCTTATGTCAAAAACACTATTAAAGTGAATTGTACATTGTTAAGATAGAAAAATACTGACCTTAACCTAAATGCAAAAGTGCTGAAACACAACTAAGAAAGACTACCTATGCTCCAGCTAATCAAATACATCATTATAAATATAGACATAGTTAGTTAATTAAAGTTGGTTAATTAAAGCTGGAAGTGCTCACCTAACGTAACCAGTTTTTTAGTTTTAGTATACAGGTGAGCGAGTAAACTTCATTCAATCCTGGTGGTCGACATGCATCCAAACGTAACTGCCATAGTAGTTCTATCTTTTCTAAAATTAATGAACTAGAACCACCTCTAAGCATAGTTTGAATTGGGTTATCCTGATCTTGAATTTGCTCGATAACTTTGAACTTAAATGAATGGTTAGGTTCTTCCATACAATGTTTTGCTAGTGCATTCTCTTGTTTGTGTCTACTGATTGCATAAATGTGATCATAAATCCTGTCACAAAGCCTCCTGTCAGTTTTTCCAACATAGAAGGCTGGACATAGTTGAAATAAGGCCAGGTAGACTACACCTTTGGAATTACAATTAAATTTGTTTCTCAAAACATAATTTCTATTCCTAATAACAAACTTATTGCCAATGTCTATATATTTACAATAATTACACATCTCACAACGGGACATACCTGTTATTCTACATGTGTTATTATGTCGACCTTCTAAAATGTTTTTCAAGTTTTTACCCTGCCTATAAGTAACAACCGGAGATGTTCCTAGCTTTTGGATGATGTCTCTGTCAGTTGTAAGCAAGTGCCAATTTCTTTTCAAAATATCCACAACTTCTCTTGCTCTTAAACTGAAAGTAAAAACAAACCTAATGTTCCCATTGGTGGTTTGTATGGAACTCATTCTTTCACATATATTGTGTTTAGAAGTGTTTATGTGATCGATCTGGTCTACATTAATTGGGTCAGGGTCTAACACTCTTAATGCTGGTAAAGTTTCCTTGTTCAAGACTGGTTTATATATTCCTTTTCCCTCTTAATCTGGACTTCCATTATTATGTTGTCAATTAGTTCAGTAGGGTAACCCCTATGTTTGAACATGTCATACAAGATTTTACATTCTGTTACAAAATCATTCTGCGTAGTGATCATTCTTGCAGCCCGTACAATTTGTCCCTTAATAACAGACTTTTGCTGATGTAAGGGATGAGAGCTGTTGAAGTGCAACAGTGAGTTAGAGTATGTATTCTTTCTATAAATTTTAGCTGTATAGTGTTGACCCAATGCATTTTTTGATAAAAGTACATCAAGATAACTAATACTCAACTCTTGAAAAACACTAGTGAATTTTAAAAAATCAGTTGTGCTATTAAAGTATTCAACTAGCTCTTTTGCTACAGTGCTGCCACCTGAAATGATAAGGAAAATGTCGTCCAGATAACGTTATTTTCAAGGACAAATTTGTGTTCCCAATAGGCCATGACTAAGTTAGCGAAACTGCCTCCACAAGAGGAGCCCATGGCTACCCCAATTTTTTGTAAGTAAATATTATTATTAAAAGCAAAGAAGTTGTATTCCAAAACTATTCCCAATAGTTGTTCAATCAATCTTTGCTCAGAATCACTTGCTCCTCTTGAACTGGTAAATTTTACCACCCACTCAGTACCTATGTCGTGGGGAATAGACGTGTAAAGATCACAAACCTCAATGGTTAAAAAGTTTTTTCCATCATTATACTCGAGTGTGTTAATTTGTTCGAGAAATGACCACAAGTCTTTACAAATTTGTTTTTCTTTACTTACGTATATTTTCAGTATAGAGTCAATCACCTTAGCACAGGGGTATGTGATAGATTGACGGGCATCCACCAATGCTCTCATGGGAGGGTCATTAAGATCTTTGTGGATTTTAGGTAACCCAAATAAGGAAGGAAGTCTAGGTAAAGGCAAATTTAAATAGTTATTAGTGTGCATGTCAGTCAGTGAGTCAATAAATAAGTCATTAATAAACATTTTTATTCTATTTTGTGCTATATTTAACTCATTTAGACTCACTTTTTCATAAGCCTGACCTTCACAAAGTTTTGTCATTTTATCAGTATAATGGCTCCCTTCCATTACCACTAATCCACCACCTTTATCCGGTTTCATTATGCGGACTGGTAAGTTTTTAAACTGTGTTAACCTCAGTTTGTCCTCTGTGGAGACATTGTAATAATCAGTAAAACAAACATTTTTACTAAATAATTTCCTTATTTCTATTTCACACATGTAATTAAAAAGGTGAATGAGTGGATGAATAGGTGGATTATAAGTGCTTGCTAACTTTAGGGCTTGCCTATCAGATGTCCCAACACCTAATAAGGCTGTTAGGTTAAGCTTTCTGATGTAAAGTTTAAAATCTAAAAGAGTTTCAAATGCTTGTGTATGGTGAAATGCTTGTGTATGGTCAATAAAGACAGTTTCTGTCAGGTTGTCTTTGTTGACTTTTTGATAGGATGTCATCTCTGAGGGAGTAGAGACCTGTTCTGGTGCTGTGCTCAGCCCAGAATCCATGTTGCTTCCTGGATAGAAAATGGTATTGATGTAAAATAAGTAGTAATTTGGTTGCAGATATTTCTTCTAATATTTTATCTGAAGTGAGAAGTCTTGAGATAGGATGGTATTGTGAAGCAGTACTTGTCTTGGGTATGTTTGGAATATAAGTGGTTATAGCAGTTTTCTATACCTAAGGCATAATCTTATTAGTTAAGCAGAGATTGTATATTGAGCAAGAGGGTGGGAGATGAAGTCCTATAAAGGTGACTGAACCAAGGGGCTAGGTTATCTCAGCCTGGGGAGTACCTATTTGTATCTTTTCCATTTGTGTTTCTGTCTCTTTAGTTCTAATCTTTTTGAAGTGGAATAGTGGAATGTAAAAAGGGGAAAGATGGTGGCTCTGGGAGTGCTAGGTTTGTGTTGTTGTCAATGTGAGGCAGGTTGCTGAACTCATTGAGGAAGTTAATGCATGAAAGTTTGTTCGTGCTGATGTTAGAGGTGTTTAGGAGAATGGAGCTCTGTAGAATTTTTCAACCAGTCAACAAACTGATTTCTCCCCAGAATCTTTTGGGTTTGACTAAAAGTGAAATTTGTCTGTTCTGGTAGTGGATGTTTTAGTGTCTGCAGATGAATTGCTTAGCTAGGTTCCTTAATGAGGTATATTTGGTTTGGGAATCTGTGACGAGGATTGCATTTCCAATTGTGCTATGCTTCATCCTGTAATTTGAGGAGGTGTTTCAGTTCGTTAGATACCCAGTCATGTTTATGAGATTGGAGTAGCTTTTGTACTAAGGGAAAGAATTTTGTTTTGCAAGTGCAGTAGGGTATTGGTAAAGTTGTTGCTGCCTCATTAGGGTCCTTTATGGCAAGTAAGTGAGATAAATCAAGGATGGCAAAGATCTGTGATATTCTGAATGGTTTGGGGTCTGAAGGTGGTATGTTTAGGTTTGAATTTTAATGTTCGTTTATGTACTGAGAATGTTATGGGACAATGTTCACTGAAGAAGAGTACATGTATGATGAGGTTAGATACCATTGTAGGATTACTAGTTATTACAAGATCTAGTAAAGTATGCTTGAGGGTTTGGTCTAGTGGTTTCAAAGGTGATTTGGGAAAGACATAAGCTGGCCATGAATTCTGACATATCAATGGCTTTTGATGCTAAGAAATTAAGATGGAAGTCTTCAAGAATGATTAGGTTACTGTTTTTGGAGCTTTGGCATATATTTGTTGGATGGGTGTATTGAATTTTGGTAGTGAGACTGGCGGATGTAGGTATGTACTATCTATAACAACAGATTTTTGGTTGGTTGGTTGCTGGAAATTTTAAAATGATCCAGTTAGGATCTGACTCTGAGTTTCTAATAGCTTGTGAAACAATGGTGGGGTATGGTTGTCTTTGAAGAGAATTAATGCACTTCCCTCAGATTTTTAATGTGTTTTGTAATCTTGAACATATGAAAAATTAGGTATGAGATGGTGAAGTCTAAGGTTGTCAGCTTTCAGCTATGTTTCTGTAATAGCTGGAATGCCAAGATTATATTACATGGAAAAGGCACTGATTTGGTCAGTTTTGTTCTTGATGCTGTGGGCATTAAATACGGAGCAGGTAATATGATACCTGTTATTGGTTTGAGCTGAGGCATTATTGTTAAGTGGTTCTGAATTGGGCTCAGTGTTGCCCATTAACAGAAGTATAAAAACAGTGATACTGAATTTGAGTAGTGTTTTTAGAAAGAGTAGTTTTGGGTACAATTGGGGTTTTCTACCAAAATTAGAGAAGTTGAGGTATTGGAACCCTGACATGTTTAATGGATTTGAAATGAGTGCTGGCATGGATGTGATGTAATGTGAAAACTTAATGGGGTATGATTTATTAGTATGTTTGCATTCATTTAATCTGATATAAGGAGGCAATGGCAATCAGGTAATTGCTGTGGGGTTTTGTGTGAGGGTTTAAGGAAAATAATTTATATCAGCAGGAGAATGTAAAGGTATGTCATGGTTATATGTATTTCTAGTGTAAAGTAACTGTAGCAGAAGCTTTAAGATCTAGAGAATATAGAATATGAGGAAGAAAAGCAGTATTCCTTTAAGGGGTATTTGCTGGGTGGATAAAAACGGGTGTGGATCCTCCAGTACAAGAGTGTGTGTCTGGAGGGATTGGGGCTGGGAAGGGTGCAAAGGTATGTGAGATGAGATAACGTTTGACTGACTGACTGTGAAGAAATTGAATAAGCAAAGTGTGGAGGTAAAATGTTTCTAAGAAGAAGGAAGTGGTTAAAAACTGGGAAGAACACAAGACAGTGTGGGCTTCTATGGTGGCTAAAAAAAAGAGGGGACCAAAAGATTATCTAGGTTATGAACCTAATAAAAATGGTGCAGAGTTACAGATATTCTGCATTATCTGCCTTCATCTGTTAGAAAAGATAATGACTGTTATGAAGTGCATCAGTAGAAGAGTGGTGTGGAAGGAGATAAAATGAAGAGTGAACTCAGTAGGAGGGGGTTGTTAGGATGATCCAATTATGGGTGATTTCTAAGAAGAAAGTTGGGGGTTGAGGGGGCTAGTTGTGATTGCTTGAATGAATGGGTGGAGATAGTCAAGTTTAAATGCAGTGTAAGACAGGGTGGATGGGAATGGTGGCAGGGGAGGGGAGCAAAATGAGACTAAGTATAGCAAGAGTGTATGGTGTAGTGCCCTCCATGAATGTAACCTTATTCCAACAACAACAAAAAAGAAATCTGTGGCACTGAAGGTAAGCTTTCCTGGTGAACCTGACCAACTAAAATAATGGTAGGAAAGTGTTTTGGCAAGTACAGTGTGTGAGAGAAGTGAGAGATGCTCTAGTACAATGCAACTAGGGACAAGTTGGAATTATTATGAGCTCTCTGAAGGGAGATTACTAAATGGCATGGCGGACGATATGAAAAACACACCATAGTGAATAATGCAGTAACAAGATAAACCAACTGTGTTTCACAGCTGAGTTTAAGATTTCCTACTCTTACTCAAATAAAGGGGGAGTAACACCATTTGGTCTTTCTCAGCAGCAGTTGTTCTTAGTCTGCATCCAACTAGGTGTAGCAAGTAGGAGAACAGAACTGACTACAAGCTGGTTTTTGTCACTATCCAGGAATTTCCTTATGCATTAACTACCAGCACTCCTAATCCGTGGTGGTGCAGCGGTAGCATTGTTGCCTCACAGCAAGAGGTTCTCCCGTTTGATTCTTGGCTGGAGTGCGGGGAGTGCCTTCTGTGTGGAGTGTGCATGTCCTCCCCGTGGCTGGGTGGGCATTCGAAAGAAATGTGTAAATGAGCGTGCCTTCGTTGAAGGTTGAACATTGAGCTGGAACCTCAGCGTTCGTGAAAATCTACTGCCAATCATTAGTGGACCGGAGTTCCGCTGTGGTGGCCACTAACCGGGAAAAAGCCGAAAGGCAAACAACAACATTAACTACCAGCACTCACAGATAACTCCCAGCATAAGGTAAAAAATGCAATACACTCTTCTTACTTTAAACAAAGCTGCAGAGCTTAGTTGTGACTTCTCAGAGACCTTAGAATGCAAATGCACTTCACTGTTTCAAATAAAATCTGATTTATTTAGATATACATTTGCAGAACAGTATATCATGAAGACTAAAATACAAAGGTGGGAATTTACATGAGAAAATACAGTTACATCAACCTGGTATGAAGCCAAGAATAATGAAGATGAAAATCACTACTAGGAGGGAGGAGGCCTAAAATAAGCTAGGTAAAGGCCACAAGGTTTAAACATGTTTTGGGCGACATCTAGAATCCTTGCAAGGACGGTTCATCAGAAAGAAGAAAACCATAAACCATTTTTCCTGAGTGATACACAATAGAGAAATATCACCGAGCTCAGACACTGAACAATTAAACAGTAAACATAGGCCAATGCAGAGAATTATTATTCTGTAGGTGCAGAAATCTAGCAACAGCTAATAAAAATATCAGACATAGTGCAAACAGATTTATACTTGTAATTCAGTCATAAATGCAAAGAGCAATTGAACAAAAAGTGTCTTTTTAAGTATTTTTATACTGCTTCTAGATTAGCTCAGATGTTTCTGGCAACCAGGTCAGCTTGTTAAAGGTGTAATGAAGTAACCTTTGAAGAATGGTTGCACAGTTTTGGGAAGGTAAGCAACAGACAGACAGTCAACAGGACATTTAAGATTTATGTGACCTGCTTTGAAAAAATAAAGTTACTTTGCCCCATCCCTTTTTCCTTCAATCTTGGGACAACTTGAAAACCTTCTGAGAAGCATCAGTTAAGTATGCAGGCTCTTTTGAAATTGGCTTCTAAAAAGGCCATCACCCGAATGTGGAAAAGAAGGGCCAACCCCAGCAAGGAAGAGGATAAGAAGTGAAGATAATGGAGCATTTTTATAAAATAGAAATGTATTCATTTTGAATTTGTTAACCTCGTTAGAGCACTGATTCACCGGACCTATATGTGTCTCAGCCCAGGGAGAAAATATTAGAGGAGGATGCCAACCTGATAGTGACAACTAACAATGTCAAACTCAGCTCAGGCAATCCATTAGGTAACCCATGAACTTCCTTCAGAGACTGACTTAATTTTGCTCATAGCAGAGGGATTGTGACTTTGATTTATAAGAAAAGCTAATAGTTGACTTCAAGAAATGTAGTATCAGGTATATATCTGAAGAAAATGTGTGAGTTATTGATTAATATTGTTCATTAACACAAGTTTGAGAGCAATTGATTGTCTGAGCCTATAACTGCGTTGTCTTATTACTATGTGTTCTTTAAGTTGTATGTAGATTGTATTTTCACAGTCTGTAAGGTTGTTATATTAATGTCTGTATGTTTTCTGTTAATATTTCAATACATACGTTGTTATTGCTGTTGGCTATTTTCTCAATAAATCTGTTATATTAAAGATGGAAAAATACTGAACAGAGAAAAAGAAGGAACATATTTACAATCCTGAGTATCTCTTAATCAAAGCTGTGCAAAATCCATTACATACCTTTGTTTATTGAATGAAACAGAGAAAGAAAAAGGAAAATATAGATCTATACCTCAGTAGGAGTACCCAACATAAAGCTGATAAACAGTTCACTTAAAGTCTCTCAAAGACTACTCCTTACACTTTCAGAGCTTGTAGTGTTCTGTATTAAGGGAAATTCATTAGTGTATCATATATCCCATACAGACCCTGTTATAAGACTTTGAAAAACAGCTAATCATGTGTCTCCATTGTTTCCAGGGCCAGCAACAAATATCTCTTGTGCCAATTACAAAGTCCATTCTTTGTATACGTATTTCTTTGGTAAACAGATATACTCTATGATAGCCTTTTCACTCAATAACTTTTATCAAACAGATAAATTAGTCCTATCAAGCCATTACCTGCCAGCCTTTGAACATATGTAGACTCTCCCTTTTCTGTCTCGATCATCCCAAACCCCACTCCTCCTAATCCTCATCCACTTCCAAAACACTTGATAAACCTAACACCTTGGAAGAGCTAAGGCATTCCTTTTCTTTGGCATCATTATCAGTCATTTAGGACAGTTCTTACAACTTAGCCATCAATGGCTTAACACTAATGAATTTATGCTTTCCTTGTATGAAAACCTCGATTAGAACTGCAGGGAAAGCCAAATTTATACCTAAAATTGCATCTTCTACACTATTTTATTAGTAGTAAATTAGAATGTCTGCTGCAATTTAACTTCAAAAAATCAAGATCCATAAGAATTAGTCAGCCTTGTATAGTACACAACCTTCCCTGTTGCCACAATTGCCATAAAATGTGCCATTATTCATAACATGTCATAAAGCATACTATAATTATTCACAGCTGACCATATTTTGAGCAACTATAGTTAGCAGCCAATAATATCTTCTGATTACCCATGATTTCTTGTAAATCCAATCCAGAGTGCCATCATTATTAAATTATTTCCAGACAGTTCATTACTGCACAATTCGCACTCTTCTCAACTTCCCTTTTAATTGTCTCCTTATCTTCCAGTGCTATCAGCTGATAGTCATTACAAATTAACTGTCAATATGTCTTGTCTCTCTTGTCTTGTACTTTGTGTGGGTTTTATGCAATCCTTCAGACACTCATGCCGCTAATGAAATATGTCATTGCCTGGACTGTAGTGAAAGCTTCATCATCTCTCTGTACACCATGGGACCAGGCCCAACACTAATTTAATCATGGTAAACAGGTAGACCAGTACACCACATGAAGCACTACAAGAGGTCCACCTAAAGAGCAGTTTCTAAACCAGTTGGCATTGAGTAGAGAGAAGTTTTAGTTTTTCAAAAAGAAAAAAAGTACTACCCTAATAATCACACCACTTTATAATCACACTGTATGCGAGTTTCTAAAGAAATCCTAGGGCACTGATATGTCAATAATCAATAATGAGACATGACCAGAACACAGAAGGACTGAAATAAGGTGATATCAGTCAGTTCCCAGTTTTTCCTTAAAAAAATCACGAAGATGAAAGCTAAACATTCTGCTTTTTATCACCAGCTAATTTCTTTAAAAATGTGAAAATAAGGATATAGGCTAAAATGATATCATAAAATTAAAACTGTTCCAATTAAAATAACATGTATATAACTTCAGAGACTTGTACCCAATACCAATGTTAAGCTGACAGCAAAAGATCAAAGGTTATTTTCATTCCAATATTATAATGAAAATGTAAAATATACAAAAGCTACTTTTATTTATAGTGGAAACCATAACTATACAAGTGGAACAAAAATGTGGAGTATAATATCCTCTGAATAAATCATAATATCTACTACAAATTTCAAGAAATAAATGTTTACAGATATTTGCAAAGTATTATGTATCATTTACTGGTATTCTACAGATGCATAAAAGATTATGACACTTTAAACTTAAGCAGGCCAAAAAGTGTGCTTATTTACCACCTGCATGATAACAACTTCTATATTTCAAATATTTCAAATAGGATGGGCACACCCAGAGTGGACTATGGTCAAATGGGGCCCTAGACAGGGCAATGAACCAGCCCCCCCTGGCCATTCCAGTGTCTCATCACTTGACTGTCTCTTCCTAATTACCATAAACACTATTCAGACTGTCACAGTGATACTGTTTTCTTCTTTACTTTTACAATGATTACAGAAATTCTGATTTAATTTAAAAATAAACTTTTATTTCAAATTTTAGCAGTAGTAAGCTTCTTTTCCCTTGAAACTCTCATTCACTGAAAATTAAATGAAGCTCATATTAATTGAAAATGGTGGTGACCAGTGGCAGGGTAAGTATACCTTGTCCCCCAGCCCATTTTCAAAACATGGCTCCCTACACACATTTTAGGACCATGCATAAATGCATGTGTTTTTGAATCACTTTTCTGATTGTTTAAAATTATCCCCGGGATTCAAGAAGCTTGGCGCAATGACGGTTTTAGCCTTGTGCTGAGTGTCCTCACTACAGATGGTGCAGCAGCGCCATATGAATATGTATGAGGGCGCACCCCCATACCCTCGATGTGCATAGGAAATGTGTGTGAGTGCAGGGGGCATGTACAAGTGCTCTACAGAGGCGTAAACATGCCCTGACAGTTGCACAACCTACTATTCCTACTAGTAGAGCCCGCCTCAAATAGTAAGTCAGTAATTCAGTGTCCGGGGATACCGAAATGTATGCTAAGCATATAAGAGTGTCCACGAACAATGAAATAAAATCAAAGTAGTAAACACACAAGCACATAGTGGAATGTTGAGCCCTGTCCCTAGAACTTTCACAATTAGATTCCCCGTGTCCCTATTATACATTTGAATTGCTGCAATATCGAAGGTGTAAGCAAAGTGCAGCGTGTTTCCACGTTGCTGCCCTCCACCGAGCGTAGCTTGCACATCAAAGTCATTCAAATAGAGAAAAACATGCGGAATCAATCTAAATGTCAATAGTGTAGTGTTTAGAGCATCCGCCTAATGAACAGGCATTCACGGTTTGAGCACAACAATAGCACATATCATTTTCCATGTGGAATGAATGTCGTTTTGCTGTAAAACCAACATAAGAGTATCGCATGAGATATCTAACTAAATGTCATTCAATCAAAGTGGCACTGTCATAATGAATAAGGCACTAGTAAGCAGGTGTAAGCACAAATAAGTAGCAGTAAACATATATAAGTACCAATAAGCAAGTCTGAGTGCGCTTGCGCGGGTCTAAGCAGTGCCCAACATAGGAAATGTATATAAGTATGTACAGATATATAATATATATATATATATATATATATATATATATATATATATATATATATATATATATATATATATATATATATATATATATATATATATATATATATATATATACATATATACATATATCTATGAAGAAAGAACGACGTAACAATAAAAAATACAGAAGGAAAGAGAAGGGAATCAACAGCAACCCCAGTATTATATAGCACTGTCAGCGTATGTCATATCAAGCTGGGCAGGAGTGAGCAAAGCACTGCTACTCACACCACAGGCAGGATATTACCAGTGGGAGTAACATTGTTGATCTGCTAAGTCTACTTTACACACAGGGGGTAGTCCCTGGTGGGACTACCCAAAAATTGATAGGCTATTTGGCCATCCAACCATTACACAAGCACGGGCAGATATGTTCAAGGACTAAATGGTGGGAGAGCCTGAGAATACATGGGTTGGGACAACATACGTGTAGGGCCCCTAACGCTTGGGAGAGGGCAATGTGTGGATGTGTGTCATGGCTGTGATAGCAACTGAACAATGGATGGTATGCGTGTATGTTGAACTCGGGTGGGGTGGAGAAACTATGGGTATGAAACTATTGATCCAGGCGTGCCAGGGTTGGATGGGCTGGTTCTAATTGGACCGCCCCATGGAGGTCAGCGAGTTCGTTATAAGTATATATGCATACACACATGCAGACATTATGTAGAAGTACATTCTTTGTAACACATTAATTCCATTTGCAGACATAAATAACATGAATGTACCCTTACAAACCTCAACAGTAGATAGAATAATAGGTTGTGCATAAGAGGGAAGGGACGAAACTGCTAAAACGCAGAAGTGTTTACAATGTCCGAAGTCAGTGCTGTGCTGAAAAAAATCAAATGTGAGGACTTTCCCACACATGGAATCATTCCTGTGATCTGGCTGCTATGGCAATGCCAATTACTAAACCGCTCTATTTGTAAAAGAAATACGCCGAACACATACATAATTAGGCTCTCATGTATAACTTGTGCGTCACCACATAGTCATACTTATTAATTTATTGTAGTGTCATGCTAATCGGAGTAAGGATGCAATGAAGTATAGAGTCTAATCCTGACATAAAGACATGCGTGTTCCATGTGGGACAACCCAAAAATTGTGAATAGTGTCCTTTTGGTCGCTTATGTCACCAATGTTTGTGGACTAAAAGTTTGGGAGTTCTGAGGATATGTGGAGTGAGTCAACTGATGGGATGAGTTTACAGGAGTAGGGATTGGCCAATGTGTAGTGGTGTGGATACACCTTGAATCTAACTGGAGAATGGATGATTGCAGTGTTAGGGAGGCGTTGGGGTGGGTATTTGGGGCACCAGGAGCCATGGGTATATGGGTATATATGCAAATGAAGCAGCACAGCAATACTGTATTGGTTAGAGCAACCGCTTAACGAACAGACATTCCCATTCCGAATCCCACTGCATCACATACCATTTACTATCGGTAATCTATACATGAACATATTGTGACATCTGTCCGCTGTATAACCTGCAAAATAATTAAAAGTGAACTGGAGCGAAGTGTCAGTGTCATAATGAATAAGGCACTAGTAAGCAGGTTTAGGCATATTTAAACACCAGTAAGCGTGTGTAAGTGCATTATATAAAAAAACTATACATATATATATATATATATATATATATATATATATATATGTGTGTGTGTGTGTGTGTGTGTGTGTGTGTGTGTATGTGTGCGTGTGTGTGTGTGCATGTAGATATACACAGATATACAGCTATGATAGGAAACAGCACACAAGAATGACATATGTTCACAGGCTATGCCAATGTTAGTGAGGGGCCCAAGCAAGAAACATGAAACACGTAGCATGACCTTCCACCCCCCCCAGCTGGACATGGGAAACTTACACACAAACCTGCAAACAATGTAAATAGTCCACTGCTCCCCAGACCACAGGCAGGATACAACTGGGGGGATACACAGTGAACCCGTGAAATCTAATCTTGGAACACAGACGGGAGCGTCCCTTGCGAGACACACCAAAAACTGACAAGACCAAAAGAAGGTGATACACCAACCATTTTGGCTGGGGTGTATACATACCCAGAATACAAGGAAGGGTCGAGACAGTTGTATGACATGGGTCCCGTGAAGTGGAGAGTGGGCAGCTTGTAGTGGTGTGTTCTGAACCAACCAGGACCCAGAGTAAGGATGGGTGCTGTAGAAGAGGTGCGGGTGGGGGAACTATGGGTAGCTACTTATGGGTCTAGGTGTGCAGGTGTTGGCTAATGTGGGCCTATATGGACAGCCCCAGGGATGTAAGCAAATGTGCTCATTGGGTAGAGGTGTCGCCCAATGAGCAGCCACACCCACTATGAGTCCCACTGAAGCAAAGTGTAATCTATATGGCAAGGAACGGAATAACCAGATGTAGATGTATATATGTAGAGGTATGTGTGTGTATATCTACCCATAGCGACATAGAGATAAACCTCTCCCTCTCCATAGTACAAATGTATACATACAGAGACAGGATACATATACATACCCACATATAGATATATACATATGCAGACACCCATAGACCCATATGTTGTTAGATATATATATATATATATATATATATATATATATATTTATATATATATACATATATATATATATATATATATATATATATATATATATATATATATATATATATATATATATATATATATATATATATATATATATATATATATATATATAAATAGACAGCAATATATAAACATATACATGTATGCATACATATGCAGATATATCTGTATATAGTAATGTATATATATATATATATATATATATATATATATATATATATATATATATATATATATATAAAACTAACTGCGGTGGTGGTGCTGAGGTAGCGTTGTCGCCTCACAGTAAGACGTTGTCCTGTTTGATTCTCAGCTAAAGCGTCTTCTGTGTGGAGACATGCGTGAATGGGCGTGCCTTTGTTGAAGGTTGTGCGTCAGGGCCGGCAACTCGGCACGTAAAAATCTACTGCCAATTATTAGCGGACCGGAGTTCCGCTGTGGCGACCCCTAACTGGGAAAAGCCGAATGACACAACAACATATATATATATATATATATATATATATATATATATATAAAACTGTAAATATACACATGTATATAGCTAGGGTATGATACAGCAGTTATGAATTACATATATTCACAGGCCGTGCATATGGGGGTGAGGTGTCCAATAAACAAATGTGTAGCACATAGCATCAACCTCACCACCCCCCCAGCTAGGCCGGTGAGACATACAGGCACACAATAAAAGTAAACGCACCACTGCTTCCCAGACCATCAGCAGGATACTACCAGTGGGGGAGATCTGCCAGGTCTAATCTTGAAACATAGACATTGATGTCCCTTGTTTGACACCCAAAAATTAATGATCATCGGCGTCAGTCCCAGTAATGATTCATCAAACCAGGCTGTAGACATACACGGACCAGTAAGTTGTGCAAGCCTGATGACCCATGGGTCGACACAACGTACGACATGTGTCCCGACATGTGGAGAGTGGGCAGTGTGTAGTGGTGTGTTTACACCCCACCTGCACCCACAGTAAGGATGAGTGCTGTAGAGGAGAGGCAGGTGGGGGAACTATGGGTATGCAATTATGGGCCTAGGCGTGCAGGTGTTGGATGGTGCAGTTGTATTAGGACCGCCCCGGGGATGTAAGTAATATTCTGGAATGGGCATAGCTGATGGCCATACCTCTCAACCCCTAAGAGCAAATCCACTGGACAGGACATAAACCATTGGGGGAACAAATAGGGACCATACCTCTGAAATGTCCCCGATTTCTAGGGACGTCCATGATTTTGACTCAAATTCTAACTCTGTCTCACTTAATCCCTCCTAAAACTAGTGACTTTTGGAGGAAAGGTGGTGAATTACACACAAGGTCAATGTGTCAGGTTAATAGCACTAATAATTTAAATGTGTCCCTGATGTTGTTATGACGTGTCCCTGATTCAGTTGATATCTGTCCCCAATCTTTTGAGAGGTCTGATAGGGACAGAAAGCACATATTCCACTTACAACCTTAGAAAGATGATAGACTATTAGGTATGCAGTAGCATGACTCGGCTGAAGGATGTGGGTTCCAAAACCCAATTACTTGTTTGTATTGAAGAGTGTCAGTTCCCATGTATTAGCCAGACAGGTGCAGATTGTAAGAGGAACACACCAATAATATGACTCAACAGGCCACGGATTCCGTACAGTTGAACGGCATGCTTTCACCTAATGGGCAGCCACTCCCGATACTGTAGGCATGTAATCCGATGTAATAGGCATCACAAGGTAATATCATAGTTCTCGCTCCCACCCAGGGTGTGAGTGTCAGATGCAAACACCAAATGCAGGGCATTTGCAAGTGCGGGAGCAAGCAGGTGTAAGCCTGTTTGGCTGCCAGTATGCGAGTATTACAGTGGTGAAGCAATGTAGAGGCTGAGTGTAAGAAACTGTAACCGGAGGTTAGCATAGCTTAGCTCTGCGCAAACCCATGCCCACCCGCTCACAACTGCTTTAATGTGCCTTAATCACTCCGTATCCAATGGCCTTGTTCTGCCCAGCAACAAAATAAATGAACTCTGCAAGGCTCAAAACTAGGACCCTGCACACACAGCTAATGTGATTTACCACTAAGCCATGGCAGATAGACAGACATCGGATGTTATCACAAACATATCATCCAGCGCAGTCATTCAACAGTATAGGAAATATATTCCATCATGTAGATGTATGTTGTGTGTGTGTTTATGTCCATATAGAGATACATACATATATATATATATATATATATATATATATATATATATATATATATATATATATATATATATAATAACAAGAACATCCCATGTGACAACAAAGCATTACAAAGGAATGAAAAGGGAAACACCAGCAATGCCTGTATTATGTAATGGTGTTGTCCTATGTAATATCAAGTCTCCCTCAGACAGACATGTGTCATTAATACACACAAACATTTGTACATTGGCCAAATACATCTCTCTGTGCATTTTATTTACATTAACACAACAGTTCCTGTCCAATCATTATGTGAGAACAGTACTCTTGCAAGGTGCTGTGTGCGACATCATTATCATAAAAAAAGAAAAATGGGGTAACCATAGAGGGACCAGTAGTGTTGTGTGTACAATGGGGTCATCTGCATCACATGTACCTGGAACCTTTAGGAGTCATGTGCATACCAGGATTGTGTGCCTGGGAGACAGGGGTGAGGACAACTGGAGTATGTTGTGATGCATATTAAAAGGGTTACATGTGTCCAGTGGACACATGTGTGAAATGGACAGCTATGTATGGGGTAAATGTTGTTTTAGGAACTGATTGGCCTTTAGTTTCCTTAGGGTGAGAGTGGAATGTGGGGGAAGGATTGTAGGTATGCCCATGGAGGATAGATTGGGTAGGATGACAGACAAGACAGCGTACAGGGTCAGTATATGACCCATGTGGGGGGATACACCTTGGAAGGGGAGGGGTGTTTGGCAGTCACAAGTCCATGAGCCCCCAGATGGAAACAGTGGGACAGAGGTCTCCAGCCATGGGCAGCCACCACTGCACCAAAACAGCCACAAAGGTGGCAGTGCTGGGGGCTGTCTAGGAGGGGCAGGCTCACCCTGTAAATGTGACACTCAGCCCTTGAGCAGGTGTATCTGGCCTCGAAACCCCTTATTGAGCCCCCTATGCACCAAATCTGGGACTGTACAACAGCGAACAAGTCCCTGTCTGGACCTGCTCCCAGGGGGGACAAGCCCCATTCTCAGTGGTGGTTCCACCAGAAGGTAGTGCAGAGCCAACAGTGGTGGAGGTCCAAGGCTGGGCCCCAGATGTGCTGGTCCCCGGTGCCATGGCCAGCTGAAGTGGGACAGGAGGTTCTGCCGGGATCTCCAAACCAATACAGCCTATGGTGTTGCAGTTTTAACACAGATATGGCTTATTAATATTCAACAGCATTCAGGATTACTTATAACAGCATGTATAGATATGACCATCAACCCAACACAACAAATGGTATACATTTGCAGAGGAGAGCACAACACATGCATATATACTGCATGACATCTGTACAAAGTGTAGAAGACTTGTGACTGCAGCTATGAACAGTGGCCCATTACTGGCATGTCACTGAGAACCCCAGACAGTGACTGTCATACCACTGTTTCAAGTGGCATGTGTCCAATCAGGGATGCAATGGCAGTAACTCTCATCACTATCACCATGTACTGACCGCAATCCTCACACTATGCTTCTGCAGTTCACAGATGTGTGTTCAGTGAGTAACACAGGAAACAAATAGTTCCACACACTGACCAGTCCACAGATGGCCCTACAGATGGGGGTTCCCTCACAAACAGAGCACTGTCTTGTCAGTTTTAAAACATGCAGAATAGCCATTACCACACACAACTTGTTAAACTGGCAGTAATCTCAATGAAGCATAGCTACACTTACATGCTGTAGTCATGTCTGGCACATCACCCTCCTGTCTTTAGGCTATTTTCCACTGTGTATGTTGTTTGAGCAACATCCAGATATCATCTGTGATGCCGTTTACCAAACACCAGATCCAGGGTCCACTCACAGCGACTGTCATGGGCAAACACCAACATGATGTTCCTAGATATTGTACTGTGTTTCCATGCAATTTACTATGGGAACATCACCACAGCTGTTCCACATGCAATCAGCTAGAGGAGGACTGCAATAGGTGCAGAGGCCATCCCCTGATCATGACCATCACTTACAAAACAAAAGCTGCTGCTGAGCAGGTGTACAACTCCACATCCACCAGAGAGTGTGTGGGAGGGACAGACAGAGGCAAAGTACATCAGAGAAGGGCTTGGAGACTAAAACCTAAGCATAGTCTGTCACACACCTACCAGCACAGGGGTTCAAACCCCTGACTGACTAGTCATGACTATTACAAGTGCATGCAGTTACTCCATGTGCCACAAAGCTGACATGTTGGTGTGCTGTAAGAACATATATGTGTACTGGTGAGCGACATCTGCAACAGAGATATAGTAGACATATATTAGGTGCAGCACACATAGCTGTCCACATGAACGGATGTCATTGTCAACACAACCACATTGTAATGGACTCACATTGCCACACTTTGCCAAGCCCAAAAATACACTTCCTAACTACTTAGTTTGCCACGCTGCAGTAACGCACAGGTGCTACATGCACCACAGGGGATATCAGGAGGTTCTATGGGCTAGGGCATGTGAATGTGTCTGACATCAGTCAGTATGCCAATGGGAGTTATACTGGGTGTGACTGTGTTTGGGAGCATCACACCCCACATGCAGACACAAGGTGCCAGTACTGACATGCAAGTGTGCATTGCTTCATGGGTGTGTAGTGGTTGGCTGTGCAAGATGGCTGTACAAGGCTGGGTGAGGGGTAATCCTTGGCATCATGCCACCCGACAATGGTGTGCAGTATGGTACAGGGGTGTAGTGTCTGCAATGTCCCACACAGATGGGTATTGTATGAACTGTCCTGACATCCTGGTTACCATTGTGTATGGCCATTGCTTTGCAATGCATGCCATGTCTGTGTTTGATAGTCCTTGACATGGACATTGCCTGGGATGTGCACGTCCCACAATAATGTACAGTGATATGTACAAGTATACCTGGTTTGGCTGGCACATGTTGTGTACACAGACTGTTATCCTCAGATATGCCAATACTGGCCTGGTGTGGCAGGACCTGCTTATAGACAGCAGGGTGACCCTGCACCTGCATTGATAGCATGATACAGGTATTCCCTGGTGTACAGGGCATGTGTGTAAGGCATTGTATGGCCTCTGTGGATCACATTTGATGGCACCACATATGTTGCAGGCATCCAGTGGGCAACATAGTGAAGGCAAATTGTCCGCAATTGTGTACCTATTGTACTGCTGGACATGGGTTCGGAACGTATTTCGGGTAATAGTAGGGTTGCATACTTTGTTCACCAGGCCTTTTGCCAGATGTAGGGGTATGGCTTGCCAACAGTATCCCTTGGTTGACTTGACATTTGTACTCCTCGTGAGGTGGACATTGTGACGTATAATATGGACACCATATAGGAAAACTACAAAATCCACTCCCTAATATGTCCAGTGGTTAGACACTCACAGACATCTCCACACAGGTTCTGACTGTCAAACACACACACACACACACACACACACACACACACACACACACACACACACACACACACACACACACACACACACCTACCATGTCTTGGAATAGAACCCCTACTTTATCACACTACAGTATTACGCAGTTACGGCATGCGCTACAGAGATTACTGGATTACAGCAGTCCCAGAGGGGTATTACTAGGTGGGTGACAACAGCAGGATTGCCAATGGTGGTTATGTGAATTGTAAAGAGTGTGTATACTTTAAAAAGCATTGTTCCTTTCTCAGGCAGACAGACAGACACACACACACACACACACACACACACACACACACACACACACACACACACACACACACACACACACACACACACACACATACACACACACACACACACACACAGTTGGCCTGGCTTGGAATACAACCCTTACTTAACTAGTTTATCACAATACAGCATTATGCAGTTTCAGCATGCAATATGGAGATTACTGGGTTACAGAAGTCCCAGAGGTGTATTTCTAGGTGGGTGACATCAGCAGGATTGCCAAAGGTGGTTATGTAAATTGTAAAGAGTGTGCATACTCTAAAAAGGATTCTTACTTTCTCAGGCAGGCACACACACTCACAGTTGGCCTCTCTTGGAATAGATCCCCTACCTGACTAGTTTATCACATTACAGTAATATGCTGTTACAGCACACACTACGTTGAATACTGGGTTATAGTACTCCCAGAGGTGTATTTCTAGGTGGGTGACATCAGCAGGAATGCCAAACGTGGTTATGTGAATTGTAAAGAGTGTGCATACTCTAAAAAGCATTGTTACTTTCTCAGGCAGACAGACACACACACAGTTGGCCTGTCTTGGAATAGAACCACTACCTAACTAGTTCATCACACTATAGCAATACCAGTTACAGCACGCGCGACAGAGAATACTGGGTTATAGCAGTCCCAGAGGTGTATTTCTAGGCAGGTGACATCAGCAGGATTGCCAAAGGTGAGTATGTGAATTGTAAAGAGTGCGCATACTCTAAAAGCATTGTTTCTTTCTCAGGCAGGCAGATAGATACACACAGTTGGCCTGTCTAGGATTAGAACACCTACCAAACTAGTTTAACACACTACAGCATTATGCAGTTACAGCATGCGCCATGGACATTACTGGATTACAGCAGTCACAGAGGTGTATTCGTAAGTGGGTGACATCAGCAGGATTGCCAAAGAAGGGCATTTCAAGTGTACTGTGAGTTATACATGTCTGTACCCGCTGCTTACTGTCATGAAAACACATTTACACCTACTTACAACTGTTTTATGCAGTCCTAATTGACAGTATTAACAAGGCTTGTAGGTCTTGAACCCTACACCATGCACACTGAGGTCACTGGATGTACCACTAAGCCATCTGGATTGTATACATGTTACATGGAGTTTATAATGCACATCTTACTACAGGTATTCCACAGTACTGAAAACACATGGGACAGTCACTTTGTGTACATATGTACAGTACCCTTGAACGTACTGTACTCTGTGAAACAACAAAGACAAGTCTACATCTGTACAACTGTCATAACTACATATGTATATATATATATATATATATATATATATATATATGTGCACATATGGGATATATATATATATATATATATATATATATATATATATATATATATATATATAGATAGATATATACATACATGTCTGAACACCCTTTGTGACACAGAAGGGTTCCAAAGGAACTGACGTGTACACAAAACAGAGACATCTCTTGTGTTATAACATTTAAATCTTAAGCAGTCCACCAGATAAGGGATGGTTGTTGTGTATGTGGTGTTTGGGGTGAGGAATGATGGCTAATGTAATCTACCCCGGGGATTGTGGAGTTAGGGTGGGGGAATGATGGGTATGGACTTACACCTTGGCGACCACTTCTGTGTCACTGCTTGACAGTGGCACAGGAAAATAATATACCCAACTGTAGTCATGCTTGACTGTGTATTCTTTACCATTCCTAACCATGTAATACTTTGTAGACACCGGTCACCACAGATGGCTACCATGGTGTGCTAAAAGACATTACACATGTGTATGCCTGGCTACAGGCTAGTCACATACACAAACACACACACACACTTGCCAGTATTGTGCATACACATCTTGCCTATGTAAAGGTAACTAGTACAGTGGTATGCAGTTGAGGTATGTGCCACAGAACGCATACAATTACACTTACTCTGATTCCACTTCTGAGCTGGGTGACATCACAGGACTGATTACTTGCAGTGGGGAGGGGGGAAGAGAGAGGTTTAGCAGCTGACAAGGATAAAGGCTAGTACGCAGACACAAACACACACACACTAAGCCATTTGCTGTGACACACACACACACACACACACACACACACACACCCACACACACACACACACACACACACACACACACACACACACACACACACACACACACACACACACACACACACACACACACACACACACACACACACACACACACACACAGCCATTTGCTGAGACACACACACAAACACAAACACACTCAGCCATTTGCCGACACACACAAGCAGGCACCCAGTTGCCAGTAGTGGGATCAGAACTCCTGCCTTTCTACAGATCACTATTACAGTACTATGCAGTTACGAGATGCGCCACAGAGATTACACATTCCAAGGTAGTCAGAATGCCCTTCTAAGATTGAGGACAACAACAGGGAGACTGACAGTCATGAAGTACAAAGCTGTAAACCTGTGTGTTTAAAGTAGGTGTCCATTGCAACCTGTATGCTCAAACAAGACACATCATCTGCAGGTAGTACATAGGTAGGCCTGAGAGGTATAGCTGTAGCACAACAGGAACCTGAACTGAAGTATGCCCATCTGTGGAATGGACAACTACAATCACTATACAGGGTTACAGTGGGCATGCTCATACATTTAGTAGCACAGGGCCGTTTGGGATGCACTATGACTACAACTACACAAGGTTATACTGGGCACTTAATAACAAAGGGCTTGTTGGATGCACTGACTCAAATTACACAAGGTGGCAGTGGGTACACTCATACACTTTGTAGCACAGGGCTGTTTGGGATGCACTCCAATTCTAGCCACAGAAGGCCACAGTGTGCATGCTCATACACTTACATGTACAGAACACATTGTAATGGACTCCTATTGTAAACACACAGGTTTACAGATATGTACATCTTACCTGTCAGTATATATACCCATCATACTGGTTTACTACCTGATACCTGTACGTGGTCCATAAATTATGTATCTGTGTCTGTGCTGTGTGATACACATGCATACATGTACATGAAGTACTGACATATATATGTTAAGTATACACATTCATGCATGTGTGGACGTTACAGACAATAGGTTACCTGGGACACACAGGCAGATGCTACCTACAGCATGTGTCCCACACCTTGCTGCCCTGAAAGGCATACATTGATAGCAGGTTGTGGACAGTGGCATTATACGTGGAACAGTGGCATATGCAAGCATAATGTGTGAGCTACATTGTGTAATGGTACTGAGGTGCAGGTGTCAAGATGATTTCTCCTGGCTGTGTTAGTAGTTGTCATTATTAGCAGGACTGCTACCCTAAGTATATCTCACATTGGTCATATACACAATTTCTGCTGCTGTCCTTCGCCTTACATGAGGCATTTTCTACCAAGCACATTACTGCTACTCTCAGTGATGTCATGGTACGAGTGGCAACTGCTAGACCAAACAATGAGCCAATGTTCTGCTGTCATTATGAGGTTGTCCAGTATCTGTCATTCTGGGCTGTCATGACTGAACGACAAGCCTTCAACACAGAGTACATGCATCCATGTTTCACGTGTGTGTGAATAATACCTAGGTCACATTTACCCATATAGCCGCATTCTGAGGCAAATGTCCTACACCCAGAAGTAACACCCTGACACCTACAAGACAATCGCATAGGATGCTTATGCTAACCAGTGCTAGATGTGTGGCTTTAGTAATCCATTTGCTCAATGTAGAACCTACAATGGGGAATACTGACATCAGTGCAGTGAGGAACACCTGGCTGAAGGCTCTGTAGTGCACAATTGCACTACCACCATATAACTCAGATCCAGACATGTGGGCCATAACAGTGGTATGGACCATTCCAGGTGGTGGTGTCCACATATTCATAAAGGCTACTCACATGTAAAGACCACTACTCTGACATAACTCATCACAGATGAGTCAGGTACAGGTGAGAGTGGCAAATGCTGCATTCTAGGTTGTATCCTCATATACATCCACCACCTTTTCCCCAGACTACTAACACACATCCATATGTGGTATGACATAGTATGGTAGACCACCAGATAACCCTTGATTGGTGGACTGTACCTAGGCCTACTTCAACTGTGCAAAGTACCCATGTACAGACACAGCTGCATAATGCATTATGCAATGCAATAATACCCCTGTTTGTAACCAGCTCAGTTGTACACATACCAGGGTCCCTCAGATGTTGTCAGCATTAACACGGTTGACTGTTGCTGTACACCAGCAAACAACACCCTCATGGTTGGATATGACCTAACTGTACCTGCCCTGGATATGTGCATCCCACACTCATACAACATAAATGACATTACCATAGCTTTCGTTATCCTTTCTACATACAAGTGGCTGCAGTCATTACACACATGCACATGGCAGATAGCATGTTAACAGTACATAAGGTTTGATATCTATGTTAACAGAGGTAATATTCCCTCTCTACTGGTCACCCATGACACCTATCATATCATACAACACCCCATGTGGCATGTATGTCATTAGACATGTCCACCTAATGCAATGCCTACAATCATACCCAAATAACATAATCATAGGACCTACACAAGGCCTGTATTGACAGACTCAGGGAAATCCAGTTCTGCTCTGTATGTTCCTGAGTAGTCACAGGTGATATGTTCATGACATGTACAGCCATGTGTGGCCACAGCTCTTACATATACCCCATGTCAACAATTGCAAGCCATGCATTCTATGTGCTGTCTTGGCATTAGCCTTAGTACCACAATAGCCAGTACGTGCTGGGGTGAGATGTTTACAAGCCACAGACCTCGCACATGCTTGAATGAATGTACTGCCTTGCTCTAACAGAGCACATTGCTGGCACTCTTCCAGTAAACATGTGGTGTGTGGCAAATATGATGTGCTCACTGTTGACCATTACAGTGCCCTGGCTTCACCATGGCACTGTCAAGTAACAGTTTGTAGGAGCATGGCATGGAATAATGCTGTGTGTGTCTCGCTGATATGTGCTCTTGTCATATATGCACACTTGGCTACTCGGTGAAGGTGGTGGTGTCCTACCAGTACATGAATACAACATCCATTATGGTGTAATGCTCAGCTATGTTTCACACATGGTGTGGGGAAGGTGTGGAATGTATCTTCTTGACCTGCTATTGCACTTACTGATGTAGACCGCATATGTGTACATGTATTGATGTTTGTGTAGATTCCATGTGTGTGCAGTGTCTGATGTCTGAAGGTGACTGTTGTCTTAGTACATCATGCTGTTGTAATACAGCCTCAACATTGCCAACTGTATATGGTGATATGCTCTAAGTACAGTAAGCCGTACATGATGTATGGACAGATGTTTGGACATGACTACTAAGTGGTGGGGCTTCTTTGCAGATAATGATTTCTGAGGACAGCTCACTGGTGTGTTACAACCATTCTTACACTAACCTGTGTAACTGCTAAGGCCAGGTTTTGTTAATTGAAGTGGAAGACAGACAATGTAGAATGCAGTAAGGGTGACACTGAAGGCAAACCTTATGACACCTGTAACAGTAATACCTCCCCTGTGCATATATTGCCCAAATAAT